>NW_028234410.1:39368920-39373920 GCF_977035675.1 Penaeus japonicus
AAAGATAAAGAAATAGAAAAAAATAAAATAAACAGAGAAAGTGTGTGAGAACTTATTCTGGCCTTGATACAGGAGTATAGGAGGAAAATTAATGAGATATAGAGAGACAAATTATTTGTGTGAGGACACTCGACTCGGGAAAGAATATCATACATTGTAAAAAAAAAAAAAAGATAAATAGAAAAGAAAATAAGAAAAAAAAGATTGCAATTGAAAATATATAAAATGATGAAAGCAATGATTATATGGAAAAAAAATAATGCGAAATCAAGAGAGATTTTTTCTTCTTTTTTAATGAATAACAGATATTTTGAAAAATAGTAATTGTCTTCCCTGTCCTTTTTTCATATATTCCGTTCCGAAAGTGTTTCATAAAGCGATTGTACTTCATCATATCTTTTATTTCATTATATATTATGCATTATTCAACCATTTATTATCATTATCTTTATTGCCATTACTGTAATTATTATCATTATCATTGTCATTATTATAATTATCATTGCCATCATCTTCATTATTGTTATTAGTATTAGTATTGGTATTATTGTCATCACCAGCTTTATCATTGCTATTATTATCTTCATTCACTATTATTATCACTTTTATCCTTATTATCAACAGTACCATCATTATCACCATCATTATTATCATTATTATTATCATCAAAATATTTATTTATTTTACTTATTTCATCACCATTACCATTATCATCAAAATCATCATTAGAGATTTATCAAATTTCTGCCCTAATGAATTACATAATAGAATAACATATTTAATAAATCATATAATAAACTATATAATATAACTATACAATAAAGTTATGAATGATAAAGTGATAAATGTATATTTAGAGCCAAAAAGGAACGGGGTTTCATTTTTTTTATCTTCCAAATGAAGCGACGAAAAATATTCATCATTTATCAACCTTTAGACATGCTTGGAATCCAGGCTAATCCGGACGATTCCTAAAACGATTTCAATTCTTACTTTATATCGTCAAGATTTCATTCGTGATTTATGGGAGGTTTCGTTTGTGATTTATGGGAGGTTTCGTTTGTGATTTATGGGAGGTTTCGTTTGTGATTTATGGGAGGTTTCGTTTGTGATTTATGGGAGGTTTCGTTTGTGATTTATGGGAGGTTTGGTTCGTGATTTATGGGAGGTTTCGTTTGTGATTTATGGGAGGTTTCGTTTGTGATTTATGGGAGGTTTCGTTTGTGATTTATGGGAGGTTTCGTTTGTGATTTATGGGAGGTTTCGTTTGTGATTTATGGGAGGTTTGGTTCGTGATTTATGGGAGGTTTCGTTTGTGATTTATGGGAGGTTTCGTTTGTGATTTATGGGAGGTTTCGTTTGTGATTTATGGGAGGTTTGGTTCGTGATTTATGGGAGGTTTGGTTCGTGATTTATGGGAGGTTTGGTTCGTGATTTATGGGAGGTTTCATCATTCGTGATTTATGGGAGGTTTGGTTCGTGACTCATGGGTGGTTTGGTTCGTGATTTATGGGAGGTTTTGTTCGTGATTTATGGGAGGTTTTGTTCGTTATCTATGGGAGGTTTCATTCGTGATTTATGGGAGGTTTGGTTCGTGATTTATAGGAGGTTTGGTTCGTGATTTATAGGAGGTTTGGTTCGTGATTTATGGGAGGTTCCATTCGTAATTTATGGGAGGTTTGGTTCGTGATTTATGGGAGGTTTAGTTCGTGATTAATGGGAGGTTTGGTTCGTGATTTATGAGAGGTTTAATTTGTTCTTTTTTATAGTCGATCTACCTAAAACAAGAAATATCATGATATGAAATACAACAACAAAAAAAGGTTTTCCCAGATTTGTTTAACTTTTTTTTCCATTTTCATTCTCAAGCATCATTACTGATACAAGATAGACCCAATTATTTCAGTAATGATGTTACTTTAGTGTATGTCAGTGTAGAGACTGATTTTCTGAAGCCTTGAAGTTATCGTTACGAAGAGGAACTAGTTGGATGATAACCGTAATATGGCAGTGATGGGTTTTTATTTAGGTATTTATTTCTTGTTATTAGCATTTATTATGTATGTATGTATGTATATATGTATATATATGTATATATGTATATATATATATATATATATATATATATATATAATATATATATATATATATATATATATATATATATATATACTGTATATACATACATACATATATGTGTGTGTGTGTCTGTGTGTATGTGTATTCGTATGTGTGTATGTATATATATATATATATATATATATATATATATATATATATATATATATATATATATGTATATGTATATGTATATGTATATGTTTATGTATTTATGTATATATGTATATATGTATATATATATATATATATATATATATATATATATATAATATAAATGTACAGTATGTATATAGATATGTGTGTATGTGTATATATATATATAATATATATATATATATATATATATATATATATATATATATATATATATATATATATTGCTTGAACTGGTTTAATTGCTCTAGATTCTTTGAAAATATAAAACAAGAAATACTGGTAATGCAAAATTCTTTCTGTAATTGCCTTAGATTCTTTAACTTCTTTTTTTTTGTTTCTTTCTTTTTTTCTTACTGTTAATGCAAAATTCCTTCTGCAATGAGAACAGAATTCAACATCGGTTTCGTTGCAAATAGAAGCGGCGTAGTGTTTAGTATATGTTTATCAGTGCTATATAAACATTATGCTTCTCTGAACTCAATAACTACATACGATTTAATTAGTTTCCAAATACTCTGTAGAAATTATAGATAAATATTTTTTTACCGGTTCATGGTATTTGTGGACCGGGAATCATATCCTAAATTAATATATATACACTGGAATGTGATGAAAACTGTGGGATTTGCCCAAGGGAGGGGGGGTGGGGGTGGGGAAGGGGGACGGTGGTGGATGGAGGAGGGGGGTGGGGGACGTGGGAGAGGGACGGAGAAGGGGGGTGGGGAGGGGGACGGAGAAGGGGGGTGGGGAGGGGGACGGAGGAGGGGGACTTAGAAGGGGGGTGGGGGAGGGGAGTGGGGTGATGGACGGAGGAGGGGGGAGGGGTGATGGACGGAGGAGGGGGGTGGGATGGGGAACGGAGGAGGGGGGTGTGGGACGAGGGACGGAGAAGGGGGTTGGGGGTGGGGGACGGAGGAGGGGGGGGGTGGGGAGGGGGAAGGAGGAGGGAGTGGGGAGGGGGACGGAGAAGGGGGGTGGGGGAGGGGGACGGAGAAGGGGGGTGGGAAGGGGGACGGAGAAAGGGGGTGGGGGAGGGGGACGGAGGAGGGGGAGGGGGAATCAACCATATTCTCTTTGAATTCCAATGTTCAACCACGCTGATTTTTGCATGTTTGTAAAAGTTTTTTTGTTTTTTTCGCTGACCAACAAAATATGGAACTCGGTTAACTTTCATGTGAATGAAATATAAATAAACCTAACTGTTTGCCACGACAAAAACGAATGAAATAAAATAAAAATAAAAATGGGTGAAACTATTACAGCCGTCAGACTCTCCATGAAATACAACCTTCTATTCGTGTTTTTTTTTCTCTCTCTCTCTCTCTTTTTCGTTTATTTTTCGTTTTTTTTGTTTTTTTTTTCGAAAACATTCCCACCCACACGAGCAGAAACGCAACAGTTTGGGTGGCAATCACTTACGAGTCGCACTTTCGAAGACTCACCACATAACTCATCATGCGGTATGCGTCAAACTATGAGGAAGACAACCGATATTGGTACCAGTTCATGGGACTTCGTGTGCTCATGGGGTCAACATTTCCCAAGGTGAAGTCCTTTTCAATTAGATATATATCTAATTAGAATTAGATGATCGGGTACCTTGAAACAATAATATAATATAATAAAAATATATTATAATATATGACAATATAATAAAAATAATAATTCAATCAAATATATATCCAATTAGAATTAGATGATCGGGTACCTTGAAACAATAATTGTGCTCAACACCTTACCCAACTTCATAAAGATAATATAATAAAATAATATGATATAATAAAAATATATTATAATATATGATATATTAAAGATAATAATAATTCAATTAAATATATATCCAATTAGAATTTGATGATTGGGTTACTTTAGACAATAATTGCGCTCAACACTTTACCCAACTTCATAAAGATAATATAATAAGATAATATAATATAATAAAAATATATTATAATATATGATAATATGATAAAAATAATAATAATTCAATTAAATATATATCCAATTAGAATTAGATGATCGGGTACCTTGAAACAATAATTGTGCTCAACATCTTACCCAACTTCATAAAGATAATATAATAAAATAATATATGATAAAAATATATTATGATATATGATAATATATTATAATATAACTTCATAATAACTTCATATAGATATTGACAAGAGGCAGAAGACATGAGATCATCAAACCATCAGTAATGCCCTTAAGTTATAATCTTACTACATCGTCTGTCCCAGTCATGTGGTTGTAACTTGTATTATGAGGTCATTGAGGCTGACCTTAGCTAAGTTAAGGGTATTATGTTCATGCGCTTTCGTCTTATGTCATGCAGTGTTATCTATGTATTCTTATCTTTGAGGGATTGAGTTGAAAGCTACGGTGGTTCTGTGATAATCGCACTGCCATCGGGAAGTTTGCATATAGTCATATATTCCGTATATTTTTTTCGAATAGAACTGACATGTGATCAAAGATGAAACATAAGAAAAGAAAGAAAAGAAAAGAAAAGAAAGAAAAGAAGGAAAAAAAATATATATACATATATAGATAAATAGATAGGTAGATAGATAAAAAGATAGATAGATAAATAGATAGATAGATAGATGAATAGATAGATAAATAGATAAAGATAAAGACAGATAGATAGATAAATAGGTAGATAGATAGATAGATAAATAGTTAGATAAATAGATAAATAGAGATAGATAGATAAATAA
>NW_028234410.1:39392574-39400996 GCF_977035675.1 Penaeus japonicus
GAGAATGAGAGGGGGGAAGAGGGAGGAGAATGAGAGGGGAGGGAGAGGGAGGAGAATGAGAGTGGGAGGGGAAGAGGGAGGAAGATAAGGAGAGGGAGGGAGGAGAATGAGAGAAGGGAGAGGAAGAGAGAGGTAGTAGAATGAGGAAGGAAGGGAGGGAAAATGGAGAGAGAGGAGAAGGAGAGAGGGAGGGAGGAAAATGAGAGAGAGGGGGATTGAGACAGGAAGGTAAGGAGAGGGAGGGTAGATAATGAGAGAAGGGGACGGAAGAGAGAGGTAGGAGAATGAGAGGGGGATAAAGGGAAGGAGGGAGAAGGAGGAGAATGAGAGAAGGGTTGGTAGGAAATAAGGAATAGAGGGATGGTAGGGAGGGACGGAGGGAAGTAGGAAGGGAGGGTCAGGGGGAAGGAAGGAAGGAGAGAGAGAGAGAGAGAGAGAGAGAGAGAGAGCCCCCCCCCCCCCCCCCCCCCCCCCCCCCCCCCCCCCCCCCCCCCCCCCCCCCCCCCTCGAAGAAGTGAGAGAGAGAGAGAGAAGAGAGAGGAGAGAGAGAGGAGGGGAGAAGAAGGACAATGGAGGGCGAGCGGAGAGACGACGAGGAGGAGAGAGGTGATGGGGAGTGGAGATTGGGAAAGTGTGAGGAGAGAGTGAGAGGTGTGAGTTCGGGATGACGAGGGAGTGAGATTCGAGAGAAGAGAGAGAGAGAGGATAGGTGGGCGAGGAAGAGAGAGACTTGGAGTGAGATGAGGGAAGAGGAGAGGAGGAAGACTGAGGGTCGAGCAGGAGAGGAAGAGAGAGGAAGGTGATGGGAGGGAGTGACGAGGAGTTGGAGGCGAGATGGAAGAGAGAGCGAGAGTTGTAGGGGGGGGGGCACGGGGGGGGCGGTGCGAGAGGAGAGGGAGGAGGAACGAAGGGTGGGAGAGAGAGAGCAGAGAAGGACCTCGGGGCGCAGGGGGGGAGGTGGAGGAGGGAGGCTGGGACGAGGTAGAGATGGTGGAGAGGGGGAGTGAGAAGGGAGACGAGGAGAGGAGAGAGAGAGGGAGAGAGGGGGGGGGGGAGGGAGCGGGAGGGGAGGAGGGAGGGAGAGAGAAAGAGAAAGAGAAAGAGAGAGAGAGAAAGGAGGAGGCAAGGGCGAGAGAGTGAGAAAGGGAGGGAAAGAAAGATGCTAGGAGACGAGGCGGAGGAGAGAGGATGCGACGCGAGGAGATATAGAGAAGAAGAGAGGAGAGAAAAAGGAGGGACGAGAGAGAGAGAGAGAGAAAGAGAGAGAGAGAGAGAGAGAGGAGTGAGAGATAGAGAGAGAGAGAGAGAAAGAAGAGAGAGAGGGCTGAGGAGGGCGGAGAGAGAGAGAGAGAGAGAGAGAGAGAGAGAGAGAGCGAAGGGAGGGAAGGAGGGAGGAATAGAGAAAGAGAGTTAGAGAAAAGAACACAAAGAAGCAGAAAAAAAGGAGGAGGAGAGGAAGAAGAGGGAGAGGGAGAGGGAGAGGGAGAGAGAGAGACAGAGAAGAAGAAGAAGAAGAAGAAGCAAGGTGAAAGGAAGAGAAGAACATGGAGAGAGAGAGATCAATTATGATAATGATGATAATGATAATAATAAAGATAATTATCATAATGGCAATGAAGATGACATATTATTGATTGTAATGATAAGAAGATTGATGATAAAAGTAACGATGAATATAATAGTGAGAATAATGATAACACTTAAAGCAGTAATAATGATATTGGTGAGAACAATGTAATGATAATGATAATAATGACAACAGCATTTATGATAATGATGATAACTGTAATAATGACGATAATAGCAATAATGAGGATAGTAATGACAGTTATAATAAGGATGATAATAGCAATAATGACAATGATGACAATAATGATATCAATAATAATTATGATGATAATAACGATAATGATAATGATAAGTACATTAATGATGATAATACTTATAATAATAATAATGATAACAATGATAATAATAATAATAGTAATGATAATAATAATAATAATAATAATGATAATAATAATAATAATAATAATAATAATAATAATAATGATAATAATAATAATAATGATAATAATAACAATAATAATAATAATAATATCAATGATAATAATGATAATGATAATGATAATAATAGTAATAATGATAATGATAATAACAATAACAATAATGATAATAATAATGATAAGATAAAACGATGATAATGACAGCAATGATACTGCTGAAGATAAAACAATAATAAGGATAATCATAATAACGATTTCAACAGAAGAAGAAAAATAGAAATAAAAAGTAAGAGAAAGAATGAAGAAAAATTCGAGGAAGAAGAAGGAGGAGGAGTAGGAAGAGGGGAAGGAAATGAAAAATGAAGAAAAAGAACAAGAAGTAAGAAGAGAAGAAGAAGAAGAAGAAGAAGAAATAATAAATAAAGAAAAGAGATAAGAAAAAGAACAAAAAGAGACAAAAAAAAAAAAAAACAATAACAAGAAGGACTACGCCAGAAATAAGACCGAGAAGTGGCGAGAGAGAGAGAGAGAGAGAGAGAGAGAGAGAGAGAGAGAGAGAGAGAGAGAGAGAGAGAGAGAGAGAGAAGCTGTGCAGACGGAAGAGGAGAGAAGGAAGATGGAGGAGATGAGAGTGAGAGAGAGAGAGATGGATGGAGAGAGAGAGAGAGAAGGATGGAGAGAGAGAGAGAGAGAGAGAAAAAAGGAAGGATGGAGAGAGAGAAGAAGAGAGGGGAAGAGAGAGAGACCGAGAGATGAGACTGAGAGAGGAGAGAGATCTGTGAGATAGGAGCGGGAGAAGGAGAGAGAGAGAGAGAGAGCGGGTGAAGAGGAGAGAGGAGAGAGAGACGAGGAGAAGGGGAGATGAAGAGAGGAAGTGAGGGGGAGAGCTGGAGAGGGAGAGAGAGATCGGAGTGGGAGCGGAGAGAGGAAGCGAGCAGGAGGAGCGAGAGAGAGAAAGGGAGCGGAGAGATGAGAAGACAGAAGGGAGGGGAGAGAGGAGAGAAAAGAGAACGGGAGACGATGAGAGAAGCTGAGGGGAGAGAGGAGAGAAAGAAATGGATGGAGAGAGAGAGAGAGAGAGGAGAGAGAGGAAAAAGGAATTGATGGAGAGAGAGGTGAAAGAGGAGCGACGGTGACGGATGGGAAAAATTTGGAGATGGAGGATATATGAAAATGAAGGAGAGACGAAGCGGGAGAGAGGAGAGGAAGAAGAGAAACCAGGAAAGGGAAAGAGAAAGGGGAAAGGATAACTTGGACCGAAGAGAGAGGGAGGAGAGAAGAAGGAGTAGAGGAAGAGAGAGAGTCGGGAGAGTGAGAGAGTAATAGAGAGGAGACGATCGGAAGGCTTATGGCATTGGAGAGAGAGAGAGGGAGAAGAGATAGGCCGTAGGGGGATAGGCGGAGATTAGGAGAGCGAGAGAGTAGGATGGAGATATGATGGAGATCGGAGGGGGAGAAGACGTACGAGATTGGTGTGGGCGATAGACGGGAGAGAGGGAGAGGAGGCGGCATGAGAGAGGTGCGGAGACGACAGAGAGAGGGGAGGGAGGAGAGGAGAGTAGAGAAGGAGCGGGAAGAGAGAGGGAGAGAGGGCGGGAGGGAGAGAGAAAGAGTGATATGCTTGAGAGCGACGGTGAGGGATTTGAGGGCTGAGGGATAGGAGGGGTAGGAGAGAGGATAGCGGAGAGACGAGAGAGAGATTGGAGGGAGAGGAGACCGGAGAGAGGAGAGGAGAGAAGGGATGGAGAGAAGACGGGGAGGAGGAGAACAGAGTGAGAGACGAGAGGTTGAGGGACTCCCATGATGGAGAGATAGAGGAGAGAGGAGAAGAGAGAGAGGGAGACGAGGTGAAAGAGGGGGATGAGAGTAGGGAGAAAAAAGAGAGAGAGAACGAGAGAGAGAGAGAAGAGAATGGATAAGATGCAAGGAGAGAGAGAGAGAGAGAGAGAGAGAGAGAGAGAGAGAGAGAGAGAGAGAGAGAGAGAGAGAGAGAGAGAGAGAGAGAGTCTTGCGAGCGTTGCCAAGGGAAGCGCCCGCGGTCGAAGGGCTTCAGCTAAACAAGCCGCGGGCGGGAAGATATTCACCAGGGAGGGGGTGGGATGTGGGAAAACACACCCGGGGACATATGGCTTGGGCTATGGAGCTGGTCAGAGAGAGGCGGGTCAGGAATGGGAGGGTTTTATGAAAATGCGGTGGGTTTGGGTGGTTTGGGGGGGTGTGTGGTTGGTTGTGGTGTGGGGGGGGGGGGGGGGGGGGGGGGGGGGCGGGGGGGCGGTGTGTGGGTGGGTGTGGGGGGGGTTGGGTGGGTGGCGGTGGGTTTTGGGTTTAGGTTGGGGTGGGGTTGAGTGGGGTTGGGTGGGGGGTGTATGTTGTGGGGGGGTTGGTTCCGTGGGTGTGGATGTGTGGGTGGGTGGGTGTGAATGGATGGAAGGATGGATGGGTATGTGTGTGTGGGTGGGTGTGGGTGTTTATGTGTGGATGAATAGATGGATGTATGCCTGTGTGTATGTATGTATGAACGTGTGTTTGGATGCATGTGCGTATGGAAGGGAGTTTGCGAAATATATTGTATGAGTACGTAAACAAACATTAAGGAACTGATCTTGGTTATATGTATATATGTATGTATGCACATATGTTTTTTTTTTGATTTTTTTTTTTTTTATTCAGGATTTTTTTTAGAAAACCTATTGGGGTATATAATACAAGGAGAGTAGGGATCTAGCCCTTCGGAAAGTGCGTGTTATGTTAAGTATATGGGGAGATATGTAAATGTATATGTAGAAGCAATCAGAAACTGGTCTTGCTTACATGTCTGTATGTATGTGGACAGAAGATTGGTCTCGTAGAGGTGAATATACAAACACGGAAGATCTAGTCTTGTTGACGCGTATTTGTTTATAAAGGGATATAAAGAAATATAAAGGTGCGAACAAACACCATGCACGGTGGTATATTGAAGCATAGAAACAAATACATATAATCAGAGACACAGAGAAATATATACATGTAATCAGAGACACAGAGAAACAAATACATATAATCAGCGACATAGAGAAATATATACATATACATCCGGTATATGAAAATTTATATAGACATACGTCAGGCATAGTAAAAAATATTTACACATATTCAGTGGAAGATTAGAAACACATGTATCCACATATACATATTAACCTCATCCCTTATCCACCCCCTCTCATCCATCCGCTACCCCCCCCCCCTCTCCCTTCCCTCATACACCCCTCCACATCCATCCGCTACCCCCCCCCCCTATCATCCCCACCTCCAACACCCCCTCTCATCCATCCGCCATCACCCCCCCCTCACCCCCACCTCCTCCACCCCCTCCACCCCCCTCCACACACACGTAACCGGCAGAATCATCACGCTGGGTCACAGGACGTAACACAACACTAAACTTCCGGAGCGAGGTCACGGGGTCAAGATGATAGTTTGGGTTAAGGCGCATCGCAGATCCGGAGAGACGGCCCTTGTCGAGGTCAAGACGTCCGTTTTGGAGGTCATCTCTGCGGGGTCAAGTTTGGGGGTCATTTGTATCTTTCTGGTCAGCACTTCTAAAGGGACAGATTTATGTGCCAAGGGGCGGGGTTCTGAGATGGGGTGGTTGGGGGGATGGGGTGAGGGGTGGGGTGGAAGGTGGTACGGGGAGGGGAAAGGGGAAGAAGAGGAAGAAGGACAAGAGGAAAGAGAGAGGAGAAAGGAGAAAGATAGAAGAAAAAGGGAGAGGAAGAAGAAAGAGAAGAGAAGAAAAGAAGTAGGAAGGCGAGAGAAGAGAAGGAATAGAGGGTGAATGAGAGGGGGAAATATTGAGGAGGGAAATATGGAGATAAAGAGGGAGAGGGAGAGGGAGAGTGAAGAGGGAGAGAAGTGGAAAGGGGGAGAGGAATGACGAGGACGAATATGAGATCATTAATAGAAATAGAGGAGGAAGGAGAAGTGGGAGGAGGAAGAAAAAGGGATAAAAAAGAAGAGAAAAACGGAATGACGAAAATGAAGAAAGGAAGAAAGAAAATTATAAGAAGGATAGAGGAAGATTAAGAAAACTGAACGACAAGAAAGGACGAGAAGAAGGAAAAAGATGAACGAGGACTTGATAAACAGAGGAAAAGAAAAAAATAACGAACCAGAAGAGGAAAAAGAATTGAAGAAGATGAGAAAACAATAAAATATAACCTTCAAGTGAACGTAAAGATAAAATACTTTATGCAACTTTAGTCTAACAACTCCCGGTCTTAAAAAAGTAAAAACTTAACGATATATATTTTTAAAGAGTTTGAAGAAGATAAAAAAAATTATTTAAGAACACCAAAGAAAGCGAATTTAAATTTTCATTTATCTTACGGTTTGGTGAATATAACGAGGAATACTCTTTGACTTATGCAATGTTTCGTAACAGCATTGATTAATACGAAAGACTATTTACGAAAGTCGAGGAAGAAGTGTCAGGCAAGCAGACATGCAAGCAAATCACCAAACAAACACTCGTGCAAGAGGAGAGCATGCAAACAGATGAGTTAGCAAGCACTCGACGATACAACTATATCAACTGGAGCAACAATTATATATAGAGAGAGGGAGAGAGAGAGGGGGGGAGAGGGAAATAGAGACAGAGAGAGAGAGAGAGAGAGAGAGAGAGAGAGAGTTAGCAAACACTCAACGATACAACTATCAATTGGAGCAACAATTATGAACAGCTTTGCAGGAGAGTCATTATATCTTAGGTCAATGATCTCAAACAGCTGCAATATTTCGTCATTGAACCATAAGTTCAAATGGTCTTCACGTGGGATGGTGAATGGAGGAGAGAGAGAGGAGAGGGGGGAAATAATAGAGACCCGAGAGAGAAGAGGGCGAGAGGGGGGGAGAGCAGGGAGAGAGACCCCCCCCCCCCCCCCCCCCCCCCCCCCCCTGGGGGGGGGAAGAGGGGGGACGAAGTGTGCGAAGGGAGGAGTTATAATAGGAGACCATCAGAAGAGAGAGAGAAGGGAGAGGAGAGATGAGAGAAGAATAGATATAGCAAGGAAAAGAAAAGGAGGAAAAGAAAATGGGGAAAAAGAGATATCTTAGAAACGAGATAGAGACGCTCGCTCTTATCCATTATATATATACTCAATTTTGCCTCCTCCCTTTTTCCTCCTAAAAGATGGCAAGAAGTCAAGATCTTCCGGAATTTTTAAGAGTTCAGAATTTCCTTAATAATCCAGGTGGAAATCTCGGGTGGAAGATGCGCAGGTGGTCCCTCTGTCACCCTCCCCCACCGCCTTCCTCTTCCCCTTGTCTCTCTCTTAGTCCCCTCTTTGTATTCCCTCTCACCTCATTCTTATCCTTCCTTATTTCTGTCCTCCAGCTCTCTTTTTTCCCTTTTTCCTTCTCTTCCCTTCTCTTCCCCTCTCTCTCTAATTCTTCTCTATTCCTTTCTTTCCAACTCATAAAAGCTCTCCTCTCTCCTTTCCCTCTTCCTCTCTTTCTTCTCCTATCTCTGCACCTCCTCTTATCTTCCCCTTTCTCCGTCCCTTCTTTCCTTTCCTCTACATCTTTCACTCTTCTTTTTCTCTTCCTCCCTTTCTCTCTTTCTCCCTTCCTTCCTCCCTTCCCCCTCCTCCTTTCCTCCCTTCCGTCCTTCCTCCCTTACTCTCCATCTTCCCCCATCCCACGTCTCTCCCCCTCCCCCCTCCTCTACTGCTCTAACTCCTTCCCCCCCTCCCATCCTCCCTTACCCCCCCCCCACCCCTAGTAAGACGTGTTTCTCAGCAGCGAACCAACACCTTTTCCCACTCCCTTCTCATGCCTTTATTAACTTATCTGTCTATCTATCTATCTCTCTGTTTATCTATTCATTTCATTTATTCATTTTTTTTGGGGGGAGGGAGGGGGGGCTTTTTCTTTTTTTGATACGAATAGGAACACACCAGTAAGGTAGAGAGAAGAAACCTGCAAAAAAAAAATAAAAAACCGTATCCCTCCTCCACTCCACCTCCCCCCCTTCCCCTCCCCTTATCCGTACTCCCCAACTGACCCGAACCCCCACCCCCACCCCCACCCCTCCCACCCCCCACCCTCCCACCCTCCCACCCCCCACCCCCCCACCCTCCCACCGACACGTGGCTGCTGCAGAGTTGAGAGCAAAAGGAGACTGCAAAAGACACTTGTCATTAACTTGTATATGACACGATGACCTACATCTTTTCCCAGGAATTTTTTAGATTGGAATTATACCAATTTATTGCATCTTCGTTTACTTTGATTTGATGAATATGATATAATGATGAATAATTTGATGAATATGATATAATGATGAATAACTTGATAAATATGATATAATGATGAATAATTTGATGAATATGATATAATGATGAATAATTTGAGGAATAGGATATAATGAAATGTGA
>NW_028234410.1:39401096-39406096 GCF_977035675.1 Penaeus japonicus
CTAATATATAATTGATGAATAGATAACGAGATTGATAGATATATAATTCCAGTATATGATATACCTCACGAATACAAAAAAAAAAACAAAAAAAAAACATAAGCACATAGATAAAAAAAAAAAAAAGATAATAATAATAATAAAATGATAATAATAAATAAAAAAAACAGATTAACGAGAAACCCTCAACAAACAATATTTCCAATTCAACTAACATACAATAAATAAATTCAAAATACAGCTTTCCCTCGCACTAAATTCTTTCCACAGCCACACAGATAACTTTTTCCTTCCTCAACCATTTGCGTGATTTAGTGTGCAAGTTCAACCTACTCTGCAACCAAAGGTAATTTTAAGGTTGCGAGGGAAAAGAGGGGGGGGTTCTTAAGGCTTTCTCGTGTAAGAGGGTATTGTGGTTATGGTGTGTGATAGTGAATGGTGCTGTTGTTTGTCTTTTTTTGGGATTATGTACTATCTATATCACTGTAATAGTTATTTTTATTATTATCATTTTTTATTATTATCATTATTATTATTATTATTACTATTATTGCTATTATTGCTATTATCATTATTATTATTATCATCATTATTATTACTATTATTATTATTATCATTATTGTTATTACTATTATTTTTATTATTATTATCATTATCATTATTACCTTATCATCCAGTTGATCATTATCGGTGTTATCATAATCACTATAAATTGTCATCATCAGCATCATTATTGTCATCTTTATAATCATCATCCCATCCCTTGTTATTATCATTACTATCTTCACGACCTTCATAATAGTCATAAACATCATTATCATCTTATCTTTATCATTATCACAAAAGCATCATTAACATCATGATCTTCATCATAATCATCACCTTAGTAATAATTATCATTGTCATCATGATTTAAACTATCTTTGTGATCTTCACCACAATTATCATCATGATGATAATCAGTAACCATTGTTATTGTTATAAATGTCAGTGTCATAATCGTTATTATCATTATCGTTAATTCTTATTATCATCACCGATATTGTTATCACCATTAATGTCAATACAATTATAATTATTATTATCACTATTGACTTCATTATGTTTTATATTATTATCATAATTACTTGTGTTATTATCATTATCATAATTATGATTATACCATTATCATTGTTATCATTATTAACATCATCATTATTACACTTACCATTATCCTCATCATCATTATCATCACTAACTATCATTATCAATATTATTGCTCATAGTATCATCATCATCACCATTGTTATTACTATCACAACAATTATTATTCATACGATTATCACCACCATTATCTTAATTAATATTACAGTTATCAATATTATTCATAGTAGTAGTAGTAGCAGGGAAAGTAGTATTAATAATATCAAAACTTCATCAGAAAATTTCCTTAACAATTCAGAAATAACCATTATCATTTCGCCATAGAATAATGCCTTTCATAACCCTTATGAACCACCGATAATATTCCCCAGTACAAACACACACGTTCAAAACTTGTTCAAACTCGGAATAAGTTCAAAGCACGCGATTCGGCAACTTGGCAACATCTGGCAACTTCCGCTCATAAACAAAACTTTATTAAGATTTTTTTTTTTTTTTTTTTTCAAAGGCCAACCTGTCAATAAAGATGAAGTAGATTGGCAGTTAATGGAGCTGTGGTAATTCTATAACGTGTTGGTGATTAGCTATGGTGTGTGGGGGGGGGGAGGGGAAAGTAGAAAAATAAATAAAATGGACAGGTCTTAGTTAGCATTTTGATTATGTTCACACTCTACCTATTTTATTTATTTGGATAGATTGATATTGGGTGATGATTTTATGAGCGAGTGTGATTTTTTTTTTTTTTTTTTTTTTTTTTTTTTTTGTGGTGTGTGTTTTTTTGGTTTTGTGGGGGGGGTGTGTGGTGTTTTGTGAGGTGTGGTGGTGGGGGGGGTGGGGGGGGGGGTGGTGTGTGGTGGTGTGGGTGGGGGGGGGGTGGTTTGGGGGGGGGGTGGGGGGGGGGTGGTGGGTGTTTGTGTGGTTGGTGTGGGGGGGGGGGGGGGGTGGGGGGGGGGGGGGGGGGGGGGGGGGGGAGGTGTGATGTTTAGTGTACAGTTGGATTTTGGGCAGTATTTTCTATATGAGTCGATATAGTTATAAATTAGAAATTTAACACTCATACAAAAACAATTTACAATAAATCTTTACTTGTGGTTTACTGTGCGTTACAGAGTAGGGATTTAAGTGAGTTTTGTGTGTTGTTATGATAAACTGATTCGAAGGAGTCCTGATATTTTCCTACATTCGAAGACACAAGATACGCAGAGCACGCATAAGATAAGGTAATACATAGCATCTCACCTATAACACAGCTTAGAAAGAATACAAGATCTACACAGAACACACACAAGACATATATGTATACATATCTAGATCATGTAGAGATATATATATCTTTTTAGAACTATCCGCTCTCTCGGATACCTTGCCTCCATTCTCACTCTCTCTCGCTCTCTCTCCATTCTCCTCCCTCGCCTCTCACTCTCTCTCCCTCTCTTCTCGCTCCTCTCCTCCCGCTCCCCTCTCTCTCCTCCTCTTCGCTCTCTCCTCTATCTTATCGCCTATCTCCCACGCTAGCTCTCAAGCTCTCTCTCTCTCTCGTACTTCCTCTCTATCTCTCTCTCTCTCTCTCTCGCCTTCTCTCCTCTCTCCTCTCACCTCTTTCTCTCTCTCCTCCTCTCTCCCTCTCGTCATCTTCTCTCTCTCTCTCTCTCTCTCTCTCTCTCTCTCTCTCTCTCTCTCTCTCTCTCTCTCTCTCTCTCTCTCTCTCTCTCTCTCTCTCTCTCTCTCTTTCTCTTTTGTGTGTGTGTGTGTGTGTGTGTGAATATGTGAGTGCGTTCGTGTGTGTGTGCGTGTGTGTGTGTGTGTGTGTGTTGTGTCTTATTTTTTACTGAACACAAATCAACCTCCCCATTTCGCCAAACCTCGTTTTGCAATGATTACAGTTGTTTTTTTTTTTTGGCATTTGCATTATTCTTGCATTATTTTCTTTTGTACTTTTTTTCTCTTAGGTGTTCCAATCGGCCTTCCCCTGCTCCCTGCTCTATTGTTCTGCAACACATGGGATTGAACAAGCCTACAATGGGCTGAACATCAGAAATTTTCCCCCTGGTTTTTCCATTGTTTTTTCTCGTCATCAAACATACACACGCATATATACTTACACACACACACACACACACACACACACACACACACACACACACACATACACACACACATACATATATATACTGTATATATATATATATATATATATATATATATATATATATTTATATATATATATACATATATAGTATATATAATATATATATATATAACATATATATAATCCATAATTATATAATTAAATATAATATAGATAAATATATATATAGATATATATATATATATACATATATACATATATATATATATATATGATATATATATAATGCATATATATATATGTTATATATGTATATAGATATATATATATATATAATTTATTTATATATATATATATGTATGTATGATGTATGTATGTGTGTGTGTATGTGTATGTATGTATAACGTATATATATATATATATATATATATATATATGTATATATGTTGTATATATACTATATATATAGATATATATATATATATATATATAGATAATATATATAGATAATATATATATAAAAATATATATTATATATATATATAATATATATATATATGTATATATGATATATATATATAAATATATATATAAATATATATACAATAGAGATAGATAGATAGAGAGAATAGATATTGTGGTGTGTGTGTGAATATCGCTCTATCTATCTTTCTAACTAACTATATAGATATATATATATATATATAATATAAATATATATAGAATTATATAATATATATATAGTTATATTTATATTTATAATATCTATATATATATATTTAATAAATATATATATAATATATATATAATAAAAAGGTTTAGCATCTGAGGTGCATAATATTTAACCCTTACCAGATTCTGTCATCAACCCATAATATCATAACTCCCTTTAAATTTCCATTATATACTTGTCGTCAAGTGAGGCCGGCAAGCTTGTCAGGTCAAGAGAGGTCACACAGCAACCATGTCACGTCGGGCCATGAAGAAACATGCAACAAACAACGTAGGCAACAAGGATCAGTGTGGCCCGGCAACACCCTCAGCTCTGTGGCTGAAATTAGAAATTATGTTTGGTTGGTTGCTCGCCAAGGCTACATTGCAAGCTTAGATTTCTGTTTGGGCTTTGCAACATCATGGTCTTTTAAGGTGAATATTCAGAATCATAGGAAATTGTGAAACTGGTGTTTTAAATCGCAAGAATAATAGTAATTATAATATAAATAGTAGTTAGCATTATCATTATTATATTTCATTTTTTCCAATGTATATTATCATTAGCAGAGCTGTAATAATCATTATCATTACGGTGATAAGAGCAATACACTTATGGGGATGAAAATAGCAATAATAATATTATATATATATTATTATGATAATAGTAATTATAATATAAATAATGATAAATAATAATAATAAATAAATAATAGTAATTATAATATAAATAGTAGTTATCATTATCATTATTATATTTCATTTTTTCCAATGTATTTTATCATTAGCAGAGGTATAATAATCATTATCATTGCGATGATAAGAGCAATACATTTATGGGGATAAAAATAGTAATGATAATAGCAACAGACTTGATATCACTTTCTAGCAGTGGTTTACTAACTAAATCAGATAGTATAATGCACCAAATATCAAGCGACGGTTGCAATATGGCACAATAAGCCACTTAGGTCTTCTCGATATTACCCTACGTCTCCTTGTAGTATTAGCGTTCAAAGGCGAGAGGCCATATGGAACCTCTCCCTCTACCTCTCCC
>NW_028234410.1:39413596-39433596 GCF_977035675.1 Penaeus japonicus
TATATATAGATAGATATATATATATGTACATATGTACATATATATATATATATATATATATATATATATATATATATATATATATATATATATATCTACATATCTACATATCTACATATCTATATATCTATAAATATATATATATATATATATATATGTATATATGTATATATGTACATATATATATATATATATATATATATATATATATATATATATATATATATATATCTCTCTATATATATATATATATATCTATATATATATCTATATATATATATATATATGTGTGTATATATATTTATTTATTTATATATACATTTTTCTTCTTTTATTTGTTCACCAGGCAATCCCGTTAATCTTTATCAATAAGATGAAGTTCCCAAACAACAAATAAGTATGCAATTTCTCTTCCTCCGTTGCAATACAAAGCTATAACATTTCCCAGAACTAAAACCTGTGTTGTCTAAGTCACAATATTGCAAATGCAAATAGATGAAAGGTTTAATGTCCTTCCTTGTAAATGTTGATACGCAAGATGCAATTCAATGGAAAGTTATTGATATTTTTTTTTTTTATCTTTTTCGCCTTTTTTTTTTTTTTTTTTTTTTTTTTTTTGCAATTTTAAAGTTAATTCCATATTTTTTCTTATTTGAGTGTGAGTCATGTTATTAAAATAATCACAATAAGGATGAATATGATAATGATTATAATGATAATGGTAATGATGATGATAATAATAATCAAGGGAAGAAGAATGATGATAATAATGGTAGGATAAATAAAAGGTGATGATAATGACAAGAATAATAATAATGATAGAAATGATAATGACGATGATGATCATAATCATAATAATCTTCATCTTTAGCAATAGTATCATCATCTCTACTATCATTATAATTATCCTTATTATCGTCATTATCATAACGTCCATAACAACAGCAACAACAATGCTAATGAATTTCAAAACTAAAAAGAGAGAGAGAAAAAAACAAAAAAAAAACAAAAAAAATCGGCAGGAGTTATTACCTCACGAGAAAGATTTCTCAATGGAGCAACTTGCTTGATAAGTTGCAAGGGAGCCGGAAGTTGGTCATTAATCTTAGTATTTTGTTACCAGGTTGTTGCAGAAGCGAAACCAAGCGAGTTCAATGAAATCCGGACACGGAGACACTAGATTCAGAGCGGTTGCAGGCAGGATATTGTAACTTGGAGAAATATATAAGAAATTACTCGCCTGTTGATCTGTTGATGTTCATTGCCGTTGTACCATGGGCTGTGATGTATGGGAATTAATTTATTTTGTTGAGGTATAACTATCTTAGTTCGTTTTTGTTGTGTACTGGGATGTACTTTGTGCAAAATTATGTATAAATTCACTTTTTGAGTCTCATCGAAGTTAAAGTTTTGTCTTACGCTTCACTGCGTTGTATATAACTATCAGTTATTTCATTTTCGTAGATCTGTTGATTTGTAACAATACATTGGGCTGTATTGTATTATTATTACACATGAATTTATTTCTGAAGATACACTGCATCTTCAAACCTAGAGATTATTCTAACTTATTTTCAAATCTTTTGCAGATTCAGAAATGTTAGTTCCTGTTGCAAATTGCACTCAATAGAAATCAACTATAAATCTATTTTTCGTAGATCCATCTTTTCCCTGTTAAAGACTGTATTATTTGCTCCTTTTTTTCCTAATTATCAATTCATTTCTAGAAACAGATACGAAACTATGATCGTGCGTCTTCAAGTGGTTCGCATAATTCAAAGAGGAGCATTATCAAAAATTCCTGTTTCGTCTCTTTAATAAAAGGTTAATCTTAAAATAAACCTTCAGATTATCAGGTCCTGATCACTTATTAACACTGACATTTACCTTCGAAGACTGTTTAGCTCTCAGAAATACTATATTTGATTACTCTTTATATCTAATCTTCTTTCTCTCTCCATCTGAATAACATATCATATGTTAATACAAGATGTTCTTCGTCTCTTCTAGAACAGCATCGAAACTAGACGAAAACTTCTACGGAGGAAAACTTTGCAGGTAGGAGCTCCGGGATCATGCAACAGAGATTTTTTTTTTTGAAAAAAAAACGACCTCCATTGGCCCCGGCCTCGCCAATGGCTGTGGTCGACATCCGACATACTTTTAGAAATACATTCTTTATTTGTATAAAATACAATACACTTATATATTTATCTCTAATCTACTATTTACAACAGTTTGCTCTATATCTATGTCCTTAATGCTAGTACATTTTACGGGTCTCTTTCGGGTTCCCCTTAGACAAAGTAGTGACGATCTTAGCAATGAGAAGGCCAGCCGACATCTTATCCATGCCACGACGCAGCTCTTTTGCTGTTGTCTCTTTTCTGATAATTGCTGAGCCAGGCATGAATAAAAAATAACCGCCCTCGGTGCCATCCCTCCGGAAGTCGTGAAAACAAGGGGCGTGAAGGTGCCTTGCTCTACCTCTCGCACTCGCTCCCCGTACTCCCTCATCTTAGCATTTTCGTGTTTCGTGTGAGCGGATTTCAAATCTTGGGCACGGTTGCTCGTGGCCATGGGGTTGAAGATACGAATATCGAAGAAGGCCCGCTGCCCCCGTGCCCAGAATCCGCTGGCACTGATGTCCAAGCGAGCGTCATCGGCAGAGTTGGTGGACTGGAGTGAGAAGTTGCGGCCACCTGTGGGGATGAGGGGAGGCTCCACCCTGATGTCACGGGACACCTCGCTCAGCATCTCCGCAGTCACGTCTCTCACCTCGTCGTGGCGCATGCAGACAAAGCCTCCCGTCTTGCATGTCATGGCGTGGTTGGGGTCGAAGGGCGAACCGCACGTGCACTGTTGGTGAAGGTCCTCAATTGGCCACCCATATCGTAAGGCTAAAGCATCAACAAACTCCTGTTGGTTTAAGCTAAAGCCTTTTGCTTTGATGGGGAGGCTGGTTAGCCAGTTCGAGGCGCCGAGTTCTCGTGCCATCTCGATTCTCCTCTTCATATCCTCAGAGATCTGCGAAAGTGTATCCTGTAGCTGGGTCCTTTGCTTCGTCTCCCGCTCACTAGTGATCTCCTTTCTAGTGATTTGTTGCTGTCTTGCGTCTGGCTGTGTGTTTGTCTGTTGTGCTATAATGGCTTCTGTTAGGCTGGCTGAAAGCCTAACGGAGTTTTGATATTCAATGCTTGCAGTCTTGCAAGGGTTTACTAAGCCGAGTCCCCCGAGCCTTGGGCCGGATACTCAAAACAGCTAACGACGTCGTAAGCCCGCGCAGCCAGGCCGCGCATGTCTTAACTCGAACTGCGAGCTCCGAGAGTCATACTCAAAACTTTTAACCGTCCCCGTGTGACGTCACAGCACCTCGTAACTTAAGGGTGGTCCCGAGCACTCGTACCGGTGTGAACCCGGAAATAAATCGTGCTAGTTCCGACTTGTGCAAACGAGATTTGTATAGATTATGTATTACTGACTGTCCCAGACAAAGTATAAGGCGTCATATCAATTTATATTGTATCTGTGTATCACAAATACCTCCATTCTCCCTAGCCACTTGATATAAAGAAGATAACAAGCAATTATAGAATGCGCTCGTCGTTTACCCAGTGGAGGTGACGACAATACATATTGAATACACTATAGAGTTTTGGGAAATGAAGGTGTCTTGTCATAGATAAAGGTGTATATATACATACATATATATATATATATATATATATATATATATATATATATATATATATATATATATATATATATATATATGTATGTATTTAACATACATATACATTTATATATACATGCATATATATATTCATACATATATACACTCATAAATATATATCTGTATCTCTCTGTCTATTCAACCATTCAAATATCCATCTATCTGTTTTATAATCATCTATATCTCACTCTCGCTCTCTTTCCCACTCCCTCTCTCTCTTTCGCTCGCTCCTCCCCCTAATGACCGTGACTTCCAATTGGTAGTTACGTCTAAAGGGCTGACTGTTGATTGGTCAATTCGAAATGGTCCCGCCATCTGAGGGTATCCCATCGAACTACGATTATGAGGTTTTCTTCCTGTTACGATATTTTATTTTTTCTCTGAGTATGGAAGATTTGCGACCTCGTAGGGACATCGTACCTTACGAGAGCGTAACCCGCTGCGACGTCTTAAACTGCCAGAGTTTTGAGTATCCGGCCCCAGGCCGCGCATGTCTTAACTCGAACTGCGAGCTCCGAGAGTCATACTCAAAACTTTTAACCGTCCCCGCGTGACGTCACAGCACCTCGTAACTTAAGGGTGGTCCCGAGCACTCGTAACGGTGTGAACCCGGAAATAAATCGTGCTAATTCCGACTTGTGCAAACGAGATTTGTAAAGATTATGATTAACTGACTGTCCCAGACACTATATGAGGCGTCATATCAAGTTATGTTGTATCTGTGTATCACAAATACCTCCATTCTCTCTAGCCACTTGATATAAAGAAGATAACAAGCAATTATAGAATGCGCTCGTCGTTTACCCTATGGAGTTTACTACAATAAATATTTAATACACTATAGAGTTTTGGGAAATGAAGGTGTCTTGTCATAGACAAAGGTGTATATATACATATATATACATACATACATATATATATATATATATATATATATATATATATATATATATATATATATATATGTGTGTGTGTGTGTGTGTGTGTATGTATGTATGTATTTATCATATACAAACAAACATACATATACATTTATATATACATGCATATATATTTATTCATATATATATATACACTCATAAATATATATCTATCTATCTCTCTGTCTATTCATCCATTCAAATATCCATCTATCTGTTTTTATAATCATCTATATCTCACTCTCGCTCTCTTTCCCACTCCCTCTCTCTCTTTCGCTCGCTCCTCCCCCTAATGACCGTGACTTCCAATTGGTAGTTACGTCTAAAGGGCTGACTGTTGATTGGTCAATTCGAAAAGGTCCCGCCATCTGAGGGTATCCCATCGAACTACGGTTATGAGGTTTTCTTTCGGTTACGATATTTTATTTTTTCTCTGAGTATGGGAGATTTGCGACCTCGTAGGGACATCGTACCTTACGAGAGCGTAACCCGCTGCGACGTCTTAAACTGCCAGAGTTTTGAGTATCCGGCCCCTTGGTGGTAGTTCGAGAATGGTCCTCTCTACGGCTGTGGGATTTCGCTCACCCGATAATGCTGGTATCAAGACCTTCTCGATTGTCTCTTCAAGTGGAGTGAGTAAGGGTTCAACGTTTGGTACTGTTCGCATTATGAAATTCCATCTCTGTTTGATGCCGAAGGTGAATGCTGTGTATGCAGAGTGTGGTTCCGTTGATGCAACCTGTGCCAACGTCTTCAACTCTCTTACCCATTCCTCTACTTTTTTCTTGACATATTCGTCCCTGGCTGCTGTTGTGCCAAGGACCGCTCCTAGGTGCTTCTCGCCGCCAGCCTTTACCTTTATATCTGTCTCGCAAAATGCTTCTCTGGCTTTGGCGAGATATTCAGGCTTTACAATTAAAACTGACTTGCTGGCGTTGGGGTAGTATCCTTGTGGGGGGCATGAGCTCGGATTAGGTCCCACCATTTCCGGATGTCACCTATTTTCCCGGCTCCTGTCAGGTCGTCGGCATAAGCAACTTGCTTAATGTTTGTTTGCTGGAAGCTGATGTGATCTTGCAGCTTGAGAAGACCAATGGCGTACATCGCCATGGCAACTGGGTCGCCTTGCGTTGTCCCCTCCGCTGACATAATCGTCTCACAGGTGTTGTTCCATTTGTCGCTTATGTACAGTTCTGCTGGGCTACTGTATGTATTTCTGACATATTGTGCGAAACTTCGGCATTTGATTTCAGTGTTATGAATGGTAGCCTTTCGGTTTATATTATTGAATGCATTTTCGGCGTCTACCATCAGCACGGCCTCACACTCAGGTTCTTCGTAAATGCCCTGCATGGCGTGAATGGCCGCCTCGCATCCTGCCTGTTGGCCTACACACACCTGTAGGTTGCCGACGGCTAGTCTAACGTCGTCACCGACGACTCCCATAATAGCCTTGCCTTTGATTCTTCGCAGAACCTCTCCAATGCCTATGGGGCGGCATCCTGGCTTCTTATCCAGGGTGATAAGGCGGCAGGCTACGAGGGCTTCGAGGTGGTGGCAATTCTCTGTTGCTAATTTTTTAGCGAGGGCGGCTATGGCTTTGCACAAGTCGTTTGCTGCTGCTCCAAACTTGCTTGTGCTCAGGATATTTTTCCATCCATTTGCGTCAAGTCCAGATGGTCCGGCTGCACCATGGGTGTGGAGTGCATGTCTCCTAATCGTTTCGCCTGTAATTCTCTCGAAGATCTCCGGTGGTGGGGGATTGTATTCTCCATGAAACAAGGTATCCTCTGCCGCTTCCTTTGCAGGGGGGTGTTTTTCACTCAGCAGTCGGCGGGTGTTCTCGTCTAACGGCAGTGTTCCTGCTGTTTCATCTGATGTCAGGGTTCTTAATGCCTTAGAAACTTTTCCTTGTTTCATTAGGCTGGCAAATCTCATGGATTTATCTGCTTTTCTCTGTCTGGCTTTTGATTTTCTATGCCTTTCCTGCAATTCCTTTGCCTCTTTAAGGAGTCCGAGGACGTCCCCTCTCTTCCATCGGTCTATTCTCCTCTTCATTGCCTGTACATCCTCGGTTGTTTTGGATTTGGCATGTCTTCTGACAGATGAGATGAGGTAGAATTGCCAGGGTTTTCAATGCTATTGGCTGGAGGAAGGTACCGTTCGTGTATTCCTTAATTAGGAATTCGAACTCCTTAATTAGTTCCTTCATTGCGTTACATTTCGGTATGTCAAATACTTGGGGAGAAAGCAACTATTTTCCTGTAGGTATTTTCTGCTAGTGTTTTTGCCTCCTCAAGTGACATACTCTGCCAATATCGGCTGGGGGTGTTGTTATCTTCCTCTCCCTGAGTTGCCGGTTGTTGTATATCGTCGACCTGCTGTAATCCAGCTGTTGTTCCTATTTCGGCACCTATTCCTGCTGGTCGGTCTCGGTTCTGGCATAATTGTCCGACTCTGCATGTTGTGCACAGCCTTTCGCTTCTTGCACATATGCAATTGATGCAGAGGCGAGTTGTACACGCATAGCAGCGGGCTCCTGTGGACATTTTTGAAGAAATGGGGTGAGGTGGGGGAGGGGGGGAGGGCGCGTAGTGGGTGACACTGTTTGTTCTGAATTGTCGGTCACGGTGATGTTGCCGTTTGCGCGCCTTACTATTTTTCTTTTCCTTTCCTATTTTCTTGGGAGAATTCTATTCACTTTATATTCCTATTGTTTTGCCTTTTTCTATTAGTTGTTTTCACCTACCGTGTTTTGCCACTTTATTTCACACTATTCACGAAGAAAGCAGAATCTTTCACTTTTATCTTCCTCTCACTATCTGGCAATATCGAATTGTCACGGTCGCTCACGCACAAATAGACACTTGCTTCTGCCACTTGATTCAAATTTTCTGACTCACTATCTTTCTATTTTTCACTATTATCAATCTGTTCTCAATGTGTGTCACTTTACATTATCTTCATCCAAGTGGGCACGACTTCACAAGTGTTTGAAGTGGTTTTGGGAGGTATCGCTCACGAAGTTCCTTCCGAAATAGGTAAAATACGCGGACGCTCCCCACGCACATCCTCTCCCTCACTCTCTCCTCCTCTCGCGCAACAAAGACTTTCCATCTTAAGTAATCTCCCATAACGGATATGTCTCTCTCCTCTCGCATAACGGATATGTCTCTCTCGTTTAACGGATATGTCTCTCTCGTATAACGGATATGTCTCTCTTGTATTACATATATGTGTCTCTCGTATAACGGATATGTCTCCCTCATATAACGGATATGTCTCTCTCATATAACGGATATGTCTCTCTCGTATAACGTATATGTCTCTCGTATAACATTTATGTCTCTCTCGTATAACATTTATATCTCTCTCATATAACGGATATGTCTCTCTCGTATAACGGATATGTCTCTCTCGTATAACGGATATGTCTCCCTCGTATACCGTATATGTCTCTCTCGCATAACATATATGTCTCTCGTATAACGGATATGTCTCCCTCGTATAACGGATATGTCTCTCTCGTATAACGGATATGTCTCTCTCGCATAACATATATGTCTATCTCGTATAACGGATGTGTCTCTCTCGTATAACGGATATGTATCTCTCATATAACAGATATGTTTCTCTCTTATAACAGATATGTCTCTCTCGTATAACGTATATGTCTCTCTTGTATTACATATATGTGTCTCTCGTATAACGGATATGTCTCCCTCATATAACGGATATGTCTCTCTCATATAACGGATATGTCTCTCTCGTATAACGTATATGTCTCTCGTATAACATTTATGTCTCTCTCGTATAACATTTATATCTCTCTCATATAACGGATATGTCTCTCTCGTATAACGTATATGTCTCTCTCGCATAACATATATGTCTCTCTCGTATAACGGATATGTCTCTCTCGTATACCGTATATGTCTCTCTCGCATAACATATATGTCTCTCTCGTATAACGGATATGTCTCTCTCGTATAACGGATATGTCTCTCTCGTATAACGGATATGTCTCTCTCGTATAACGTATATGTCTCTCTCGCATAACATATATGTCTCTCTCGTATAACATATATGTCTCTCTCGTATTACGTATATGTCTCTCTCGTATAACATTTACGTCTCTCTCGTATAACGGATGTATCTCTCTTGTATAACGGATATGTCTCTCTCATATAACGGATAATTCTCTCTCGTATAACTGTTAATATCTCCCTCGTATAACAAATATTTCTCTCTCATATAATGGATATGTCTCTCTCGTATAACCAATATGTCTCTCTAGTATAACGGATATGTCTCTCTCGTATAACATATATTTCTCTCTCGTATAACGTATATGTCTCTCTTGTATTACATATATGTCTCTCTCATATCAAGTATATGTCTCTCTAGTATAACATTTATGTCTCTCGTATAACGGATGTATCTCTCTCGTATAACGGATATGTCTCTCTCGTATAACGGATATTTCTCTCACGTATAACTGATAATATCTCTCTCGTATAACAGATATGTCTCTCTCGTATAACGGATATGTCTCTCTCGTATAACCGATATGTCTCTCTCGTATAATGTATATATCTCTCTCGTATAACATATATATATCTTTCTCATATAACGGATATGTCTCT
The DNA here is from genome assembly GCF_977035675.1 of Penaeus japonicus. Classification (NCBI taxonomy): domain Eukaryota; kingdom Metazoa; phylum Arthropoda; class Malacostraca; order Decapoda; family Penaeidae; genus Penaeus; species Penaeus japonicus. Next base: position 39,422,896 of record NW_028234410.1, read on the forward strand.
CTCGTATAACATATATGTCCCTCTCGTATAACGGATATGTCTCTCTCGTATAACGGATATATCTCTCTCGTATAACGGATTTGTCTCTCTCGGTTAATGGATATGTCTCTCTCGTATAACAGATATGTCTCTCTCATATAACATATATGTCTCTCTCGTATAACAGATATGTCTCTCTCGTATAACATATATGTCTCTCTCGTATAACGGATATGTCTCTCACGTATAGCGAATATATCTCTCTCGTATAACGGATATGTCTCTCTCGGTTAATGTATATGTCTCTCACGTATAACGGATATGTAACCCTCGTATAACGTATATGTCTCTCTCGCATAACATATATGTCTCTCTCGTATAAAGTATATGTCTCTCTCGCATAACATATATGTCTCTCTCGTATAATGGATATGTCTCTCTTGTATAACGGATATGTTTCTCTCTTATAACATACATATCTCTCTCGTATAACGGATGTGCCTCTCTCGTATAACGGATGTGTCTCCCTCGTATTACGGATATATCTCTCTCGTATAATGGATATGTCTCCCTCATATAACAGATATGTCTCTTTCGTATAACATATATGTCTCTCTCGTATAACCGATGTGTCTCTCGTATAAAGGTTTTTTCTCTCTCGTATAATGTATATGTCTCTCTCGCATAACATATATGTCTATCTCGTATAACGGATGTGTCTCTCTCGCATAACGGATATGTATCTCTCATATAACAGATATGTTTCTCTCTTATAACAGATATGTCTCTCTCGTATAGCATTTATGTCTCTCTTGTATTACATATATGTCTCTCTCGTATAACGGATATATCTCCCTCATATAACGGATATGTCTCTTTCGTATAATGGATATGTCTCTCTCGTATAACGGGTATGTCTCTCTCGTATAACATATGTTCCTCTCGTATAACGGATATGTATCTCTCGTATAACGTATATGTCCCTCTCGTATAACGGATTTGTCTCTCTCATATAACATATGTCTCTCTCGTATAACATATATATCTCTCTCATATAACGGATATGTCTCTCATATAACGTATATGTCTCTCTCGTATAACATTCATGTCTCTCTCATATAACATATGTCTCTCTCATATAACAGATGTGTCTCTCTCATATAACATATATGTCCCTCTCGTATAACGGATATGTCTCTCTCATATAACATATGTCTCTCTCGTATAACAGATGTGTGTCTCTCATATAACATATATATCTCTCTCATATAACGGATATGTCTCTCGTATAACGTATATGTCTCTCACGTATAACATTCATGTCTTTCTCATATAACATATGTCTGTCTCGTATAACATATATGTCTCTCTCGTATTACGTATATGTCTCTCTCGTATAACATTTATGTCTCTCTCGTATAACGGATAACTCCCCTCGATAACGGATATTTGTCTGCCCATATAATGATATTCTCTCGCCACTTATATAACGGATAACTCTCTCTCTTATAACGGATACGTCTCCCTCGTATAACGGATATGTGTCTCCCATATAATGGATATGTCTCTCTCCTCTCATATAACGAATATGTCTCTCTCGTATAACAAATATGTCTCCCTCGTATAACGGATATGTCTCTCTCGTATAACGGATATGTCTCTCTCCTCTCGTATAACGGATATGTCTCTCTCGTATAACATATATGTCCCTCTCGTATAATGGATATGTCTCTCTCATATAACATATATCTCTCTCGTATAACAGATGTGTGTCTCTCATATAATATGGTGTCTCTCGTATAACAATATGTCTCTCTATAACGTATATGTCTCTCTTGTATAACATATATGTCTCTCGTATAAAAGATATGTTTCCCTCGTATAGCCAATATGTCTCTCTCATATAACGAATATGTCTCTGTCGTATAACGTATATGACTCTCTCGTATAATATACATATATCTCTCGTATAACGGATGTGTCTCTCGTATAACGGATAATTCTCTCTCGTATAATGGATATTTCTCTCTCGTATATTGGATATATCTCTTTCGTATAACATATATGTCTCTCTCGTATAACGGATATGTCTTTCTCGTATAACCGTTGTGTCTCTCTCATATAATGGATATGTCTCTCTCCTATCATAGAATGGATATGTCTCTCGTATAATATATATGTCTCTCTCATATAACGGATATGTCTCCCTCGTATAACGGATATGTCATTCTCGTATAACGGATATGTCTCTCTCGTATAACGTATATGTCTCTCGTATAACATATGTCTCTCTCGTATAACGGATATGTATCTCTCGTATAACATATATGTCTCTCTCGTATAACGGATATGTCTCTCTCGTATAACATATATGTCTCTCTTGTATAACTGATGTATCTCTCTTGTATAACGGATATGTCTCTCTCGTATAATGATATGTCTCTCTCGTATAACATACATATCTCTCTTGTATAACGGATATGTCTCTCTCATATAACATATATGTCTCACTCGTATAACAAATGTCTCTCTCGTATAACATATATGTCTCTCTCGTATAACATATATATCTCTCTCATATATGTCTCTCTCGTATAACGGATGTATCTCTCGTATAACGGATAATTATCCCTCGTATAATGGATATGTCTCTCTAGTATATCGGATATGTCTCTCTCATATAACATACATGTCTCTCTTGTATAACGGATATGTCTCTCTCGTATAATGATATGTCTCTCTCGTATAACATATATGTCTCTCTCGTATAACGTATATGTCTCTCTCGCATAACATATATTTCTCTCTCGTATAACGGATATGTCTCTCTCGTATAACGGATATGTCTCTCTCGTATAACGGATATGTCTCTCTCGTATAACGGATATGTCTCTCTCGTATAACGGATATGTCTCTCTCGTATAACGGATATGTCTCTCTCGTATAACATATATGTCTCTCTCGTATAACGGATATGTCTCTCTCGTATAACGGATATATCTCTCTCGTATAATGGATATGTCTCTCTCGTATAACGGATATGTCTCTCTCGTATATTGATATTTCTCTCTCGTATAACATATATGTCTCCCTCATATAACGGATATGTCTCTCTCGTATAACGTATATGTCTCTCTCGTATAACGGATATGTCTCTCTCGTATATATAACATATTCTCTCTCGTATAATAGGATATGTCTCTCTTAAATTATATGTCTCTCTCGTATAACGATATGTCTCTCTCGTATAACCGGATATGTCTCTCTCGTATAAGATATTTCTCTCATTATAACATATATGTCTCTCTCGTATAACGTATATCTCTCTCTATAACATATGTCTCTCTCGTATAAGTATATGTCTCTCTCGTAGTATATATGTCTCTCTCGTATAACGGATGTCTCTCTCATATAACGATATGTCTCTCTCGTATAACGGATATGTCTCTCTCGTATAACATAATATCTCTCTCTGTATAACAGATATGTCTCTCTCGTATAACGATATATGTCTCTCTCGTATAACATTATGTGTCTCTCTCTATACGGATGTGTCTCTCTCGTATAACGATTGTCTCTCTCGTAATGTTTATGTCTCTGTCGTATAACGGATTTGTCTCTCTCGTATAACAGATATGTCTCTCTCATATAACATATATGTCTCTCTCGTATAACAGATATGTCTCTCTCGTATAACATTTATGTCTCTCTCGTATAACGGATATGTCTCTCTCGTATAACCGATATGTCTCTCTCGTATAACGGATATCTCTCTGTCGTATAACGGATTTTTCTCTCTCGGTTAATGGATATGTCTCTTTCGTATAACAGATATGTCTCTCTCGTATAACATATATGTCTCTCTCCTATATCGGATTTGTCTCTCTCATATAATGGATATGTCTCTCTCGTATAACGGATATGTCTATCTCGTAAAACGGATATGTCTTCACGTATAAAGTATATGTCTCTCTCGTATAACGATATGTCTCTCTCGTATAACGGATAGTCTCTCTCGTATAACGGATACATTCTCTCTCTATAACGGATGTGTCTCTCGTATAATGATAATTCTCTCTCGTATAATGGAAATGTCTCTCTCGTATAACGGATATGTTTCTCTCGTATAACTGATATCTCTCTAGTATAACGGATATTCTCTCTGTATAACATGTCACTCTCGTATAACAGGTATGTCTCGTATATTGTCTCTCTCACCTGATATGTCTCTTTTCGTATAACAATGTCTTATTCTCTCTTGTATAATATGTCTCTCTCTTACCATATGTCTCTCTCATAACATATGTCTCTCGCTCTCGTATAACGGATTGTCTCTTGTAACTGTATCTCGTATAACAGATTTCTTTATAACAGATATGTCTCTCTCGTATAGCATTTATGTCTCTCTCATACATATATGTCTCTCTCGTATAACGGATATGTCTTCCTCATATAACCGGATAGTCTCTCGTATAAACGGATATGTCTCTCTCTATAACGTGTATGTCTCCTCGTATAACATATTCTCTCTCGTATAATATGTCTCTCCGTATAATATATGTCTCTCTCGTATAAAATAATGTCCTCTCGTATAATATATGTCTCTCGTATAACATATGTCTCTCGTATAACGGATTGGTCTCTCATATATAACGATATGTATCTCTCGTATAAATAACATATTTCTCTCTATAATTGAGATATTCTCTCTCGTATAACGGATATTTCTCTCTCATATAACGTATAAAATGTTCTCCTATAACATATATGTCTCTCTCAGTATAACGATATGTCTCTCGTATAACGTATATGTCTCTCTCGTATAATATATGTCTCTCTCGTATGAAATATATTTCTCTCTCTTTCTCATATAACGATATATTCTCTCTCGTATAACGATATATCTCTCGTATAATATGTCCTCTCGTATATCGATGTGTCTCTCGTTAATGAATATGTCTCTCTCGTATCATGATAGTATATGATATGTCTCCTCGTATAACGGATATGTCTCTCTATATAACGGTTGTTTCTCTCTTATAACGGATTGTCTCTCTCTATAAATATGTCTCTCTCGTATAACGTATATCTCCTCTATTTACATATTTCTCTCTCGTATAACGATATGTCTCTCTCGAATATTTCTCTCGTATAACGGATATGTCTCTCTCTATAAGGATATGTCTCTCTCGTATAACGTATATGTCTCTCTCGTATAATGAATATATCTCTCTCGTATAACGGATATTGTCCTCCTCGTATAACGGATATTCTCTCTCGTATAAGATACTTCTTTCTCTCTATAACGGATATGTCTCTCTCATAAATATACATGTCTCTTCCTCTCGTATAATGAATATGTCTCTCTCATAATATATGTCTCTCTCGTATAACGGATATGTGTCTCTCGTTATGTCTATCTCGTATATCGGATTTTTCTCTCGTATAACGGATATGTCTCCCTCGTATAACGGATATGTCTCTCCTGTATAACGGATATGTCTCTCTTGTATAACGGATATGTCTCTCTCGTATAACGGATATGTTTCTCTCATATAACATATATGTCTCTCTTGTATAACGGATGTGTCTCTCTCGTATAACATATATGTCTCTCTCATATAACATATATGTCTCTCTCGTGTAACGGATGTGTCTCTCTCGTATAACAGATATGTCTCTCTTGTATAACCGATATGTCTCTCTCGTATAACGGATATGTCTCTCTCGTATAACATATATGTCTCTCTCGTATAACATATATGTCTCTCTCGTATAACGGATGTGTCTCTCTCTCTTATAACGGATATGTCTCTCTCGTATAAAGATATGTCTCTCTTGTATAACATATATGTCTCTCTCATATAACGAATATGTCTCTCTCGTATAACCGATATGTCTCTCTCGGTTAATGGATATGTCTCTCTCGTATAACGGATATGTCTCTCTCGTATAACGTATATGTCTCTCTCGCATAACATGCATAACATATATGTCTCTCTCGTATAACAGATATGTCTCCCTCGTATAACGTATATGTCTCTGTCGCATAACACATATGTCTCTCTCGTATAACGGATGTGTTTTTCTCGTATAACGGATATGTCTCTCGTATAACGGATATGTCTCTCTCGTATAACGGATATGTGTCTCTCGTATAACGGATATGTCTCTCGTATAACGGATATGTCTCTCTCGTATAACATACATATCTCTCTCGTATAACGGATATGTCTCTCTCGTATAACGGATATGTCTCTCTCGTATAATGGATATGTCTCTCTCGTATAACGGATATGTCTCCCTCGTATAACGGATATGTCTCTCTCGTATAACGGATATGTCTCTCTCGGTTAATGGATATATCTCTCTTGTATAACGGATATGTCTCTCTCGTATAACGGATATGTCTCTCTTGTATAACGGATATGTCTCTCTTGTATAACGGATATGTCTCTCTCGTATAACGGATGTGTCTCTCTCGTATAACGGATATGTCTCTCTCGTATAACGGATATATCTCTCTCGTATAACGGATATGTCTCTCTCGTATAACGGATATGTCTCTCTCGTATAACGGATATGTCTCTCTTGTATAACGGATATGTCTCTCTCGTATAACGGATATGTCTCTCTCGTATAACGGATGTGTCTCTCTCGTATAACGGATATGTCTCTCTCGTATAACGGATGTGTCTCTCTCGTATAACGGATATATCTCTCTCCTATAAAGATATGTCTCTCTTGTATAACATATATGTCTCTCTCATATAACGAATATGTCTCTCTCGTATAACCGATAGGTCTCTCTCGGTTAATGGATATGTCTCTCTCGTATAACATACATATCTCTCTTGTATAACGGATGTGTCTCTCGTATAACAGATAATTCTCTCTCGTATAAATGATATGTCTCTCTCATATAACATATATGTCTCTCTCGTATAACGGATATATCTCTCTCGTATAATGTATATGTCTCTCTCGCATAACATACATGTCTCTCTCGTATAACAGATATGTCTCCCTCGGATATGTCTCTCGTATAACGGATATGTCTCTCTCGTATAACATACATATCTCTCTTGTATAACGGATGTGTCTCTCGTATAACAGATAATTCTCTCTCGTATAATGGATATGTCTCTCTCGTATAACGGATATATCTCTCTCGTATAACATATATGTCTCTCTCGTATAACGGATATGTCTCGCTCGGTTAACAGATATGTCTCTCTTGTATAACGGATATATCTCTCTTGTATAACGGATATGTCTCTCTCTTATAGCGTTTATGTCTCTCTCGTATAACGGATATATATCTCTTGTATAACGATATGTCTCTCTCTTATAGCGGATATGTGTCTCTCGTATAACGGATATGTCTCTCTCTTATAGCGTTTATGTCTCTCTCGTATAACGGATATATATCTCTTGTATAACGGATATGTCTCTCTCTTATAGCGGATATGTCTCTCTCGTATAACGGATATGTCTCTCTCGTATACCGCATATGTCTCTCTCCTCTCGTATAACGGATATGTCTCTCTCGTATAACGGATATTTTTCTCTTATATAACGGATGTCTCTCTCGTATAACGGACATATCTCTCTCGTATAACGGATATGTCTCTCTCGTATAACGGATATGTCTCTCTCGTATAACGGATATGTCTCTCTCGTATAACGGATATGTCTCTCTCGTATAACGGATATATCTCTCTCGTATAACGGATATGTCTCTCTCGTATAACGGATATGTCTCTCTCGTATAACGGATATTTTTCTCTTATATAACGGATATGTCTCTCTCGTGTAATGGATATGTCTCGTTGTTCGAGGCTTCAAAGTCGTTTCTCTTTGATACGTACCAATGGAATAGAATAAATATACTTTAAGTATTTATAAGTATATTTATACAAGTAGTTTTAAGAGTCATGCCTTCTCAAATATAGTGTTTTAGGGCTAATAGCTTCTCAAATATAGTATTTTAGAGCTAACTGTTACAGTACTGCACAATACCCAGATAGAATAACAGTTGTTTCGAGAGAGGGGGAAAAACCCGCCTTCAAGAAAGAAATCTTGATAAAAGCCGAGACGAAACAAAGACAGTACGTGAAGAGACAAGCCAAGTTACACAATGTATTTCGTGGGGAGGAACTGAGAAATTTCGAGCAGGAACAATAGGTCGGGTGAGCTGATAGGATTGCGATAGTGAAATGGAATAGTTTGTGTCGAGGGGACCGGGAAATCGTGATTGAAGAAAGGGAATCAGGGGGAAAAGAAATAAGAATAACTAATCATGAATGGAAATAGAAATAAGAAAGAAAAATCCTAAGGGCACGATGAGAAAAAAAAAATAAGAATAACTAATCATGAATGGAAATAGAAATAAGAAAGAAAAATCCTAAGGGCACGATCAGAATTGAAGAAAGGGAATCAGGGAAAAAATAAGAATAACTAATCATGAATGGAAATAAAAATAAGAAAGAAAAATCCTAAGGGCACGATCAGAAAAAAAAAATAAGAATAACTAATCATGAATGGAAATAAAAATAAGAAAGAAAAATCCTAAGGGCACGATCAGAATTGAAGAAAGGGAATCAGGGAAAAAATAAGAATAACTAATCATGAATGGAAATAAAAATAAGAAAGAAAAATCCTAAGGGCACGATCAGAAAAAAAAAATAAGAATAACTAATCATGAATGGAAATAAAAATAAAGAAAAATCCTAAGGGCACGATCAGAAAAAAAAATAAGAATAACTAATCATGAATGGAAATAAAAATAAGAAAGAAAAATCCTAAGGGCACGATCAGAATTGAAGAAAGGGAATCAGGGAAAAAATAAGAATAACTAATCATGAATGGAAATAAAAATAAGAAAGAAAAATCCTAAGGGCACGATCAGAAAAAATATATAAGAATAACTAATCATGAATAGAAATAGAAATAAATAAAAAGAATCCTAAGGGCACGAGAATAACCTCCAGAAATAAGAAGAAAAAAAGAAAAGAAAAAAAAAACATACACACAAGAAAGATTAAGGTTGCCAGAGAAACAAATTCCTTCAATGATGCAACATCAGAATGCACATGAAAAAGATTGAAGGGGGATCACTAACATGGGAAGGCTGATGATGCCACTAATACCTTTGGTCTCCGAGTGTGTGGGCGTGTGTGTGGGTTGGGTTTGTGTGTGTGTGGGTTGGGTTTGTGTGTGTGTGGGAGTGGGGGTGGGGGGATTTGTGTGTGTGTAAGTTGTGTGGGGTGAGGGGTGGGGGGGATGTGTGTGTGGGGAGTGAGGGGATGTGTGGGAGGGGTGGGGGAGATGTGTGTGTTTGTGGGGGGGGGGGGTGTGTGTATGTTGGTGTGTGTGTGTAGGGGGGATGTGTGTGTGTGTCGAGGGGATATGTGTGTGCGATATGGGGGATTGTGTGAGTAGCCTGGTTTGGGTTGGTGGGCGGGATGTGTGTGTGGGGGGGGGGGGATGTGAGTGGGTTGGGGATGTTTGTGTGGGTGGGGGGGGGGGGGGGGGTACTTAAATATATACAATATACAGTGGGTAATATTTAGACAACTGTATGTTGTCTGGAATTCAAGAACTTACAGATTTTAAGTAGCTCAGTAGCTCGGTTACACATGAATATGTAAAATCCATAAAGTGAAGTTACTGCACATTTCACATGCTTTACTGCCCGTGGCAAAACACATAACAACAGCAACACGGTACATATATACACACACGACAACCGAACACAACACACTACACAACACACACACACACACAGATAAAAATATGTGTGTGTGTGGTGTGTGGTGTGTGTATGTATATATAATATATATATATATAAATAAATATATATATATATATATAATATATATAAAATATATATATATATGTATATAGAAATTACATATGTATTTGTATATATATATACACATAAAATATATATATATATATAAAATATATATAAATATATATATAATATATAATATATAAATATATATATCATAAAAATAAATAATATATAAAATGTATATATATATACTATGTATATATATATATACATATATACATATTTACATATATATACTTACATATATTTGTATATGGTGTGTATAAATATATAAACAAATATATAGGATTAATATATATATATATATATATAAATATATATATACAATATAGATTATATAAATACATAAACATATTATATACATATATATCAATATAATAAAAGATATATATAATATATAAATATATATATATATATATATATATATTATATATAATTGAAATATATAATGTATATATATATATATACATATATAACATCTTTAACATATATATACTTATATAAATTTTTGGAAGTTGTGTATATATTTAAATATATTATATATATATATATATATATATATTATATATACGTTACATATATATACATATATATATATATATATAATATATAAAAATACATAAATTAAAATACATATATATATATACATGAATATATATTATAATATATATAAATATATAATATAATATATATATATATATATATATATATGTGCATATATAAGAATATATATTTACATATATAAAATAATAATATAATATATATATAAAAAAATATATTTATATAATATTTAAAATATATAAATGTGTGTGAGAGAGTGTGATTTGTTGTGTGTATATATATGTATATATATCAATATATAT
>NW_028234410.1:39449322-39454322 GCF_977035675.1 Penaeus japonicus
ATTAGTGGTTTTCTTTTCAAAATAGAATTTTCCTTGGATGAAACAGCCATCCAGTGTCATTCAAAGTTTATACTATTGATATACGAAAGTAAGTTTGTTAAATATATATATATATATATATATATATATATATATATATATATATATATAATGGTTACTTTAATATATGCGTTCCTTAAATACTCATGATTGTCACCGTATTAAAACGTTCCATTTGTAGCCTTAACGTTGATAGCGTCGATTGGTAATGTATTAATTGCAATGAGAAATGACAAGTAAGTAACAATAGTATAGACTTCACAGTGTGGATTCATTTTCAACATAAAATAGTCAATCTACTTTATACTTCAAGTGAACTGCATTTTTAGGGGTTGTTAGTCTGTCATAAAATTGCTATCATCTACCGCTAAGCTTTTACTGTGGAACTAATAGCGGGGTCAAGAAACCAGTGACCTTGTTGAAAGCTGTTTGGAAAAATGTTGAGTCCCATTTAGTTAAGGTAATATGGGAAAATGAACGTCCTTTTCAAGTCGTGACGGTAGATTATCATTTTTTTATTCTTTGTTAAAACAAAAAAACAACAACCTGCTAATCAAAATGATAAAGAGGGTCTGGACATTGTAATTTTCATGAAATACAATATGAAGAACGCAACACAATTGCTGTCATTAAATCACACGCAACCTAAAATATTTTCTAATAACGTAAATGCTGATAGTGATACATGTACGTGTGGAAATATAAGATTCTGATAACAGAGGTTAATCTATACATAATCTATACACAAACATCATGCATGTAAACATTCAAATAGTAATAACAAAATGGGAAGATGAAAAGTCTGAGCAGTAAATATAATCATCCTTTTATCTCTAAATGCAATGTCATTCCAAAAAGTCTTTGGCCCTCCTAAGAGCTTGGAGCCACTGTATAGTGATAATTCACTAAATCAGAAATATTGCAAAATTCCTCCCATGTATTTAAAACTATATAACTATGTAGGGAAGGATCAGTAAAAAGTACCAAACATGTAAAATGTATTAGCATAAAGATGCATTTAACCCCCGGAAACTGCAAATCATAAGCATTCGTTCAATATGAGGTCAGTCGATAGTACACTTGACCTCATACGACCAAAGAGTCACACGGTAAAAGTTATCGTATTAATGAGATCTGTGCGCCATGTATCACGTTAAACACATGGGCACAATGATCTCATCAACAAGTTCTTCGCTGCGAGTTCTTCTGGGCATGACACCTTCACAGACTTTACAAACCGTGCCTGTTGTAACCCAGTGTGAACAGCTGATTCGAAAGGAAGCTGTAACGGATCTAGACAGCTCTTCACTCTATACGCCTCACCCTGGACTCCAGTGTGCGGTGCCTGTGGTGGAAGGGGCAGCCTGTCGCAGGAAGGCATTGCGGAAGACAAGAAGGTTTGGTGGTCGTCAGTCTGAGAATCCTTACGCGAGGAGAAGATTGGTCTTTGAGGCGGAGAGGGAGGAATGAAGAATCTTTATAACCATGCGACCCGAGAGACGTCTCTTGTATTACAATAAATGAAAAATGTTATTTGTGATTCATTTCTTTGGATACAGTAAATGAAGGCCATTATTAGTGGTTTTGATTTTCAATAGAATTTTCAGACCCTGTGCCTTGGAACTGAAACCACCATTCAGTGCCATTAGAAACTGATATTACTGATATCATATCAAAACAGTGATTTGCTCATATTTGGATTTAACGTACTGTGCACACACATATATAACGCGATTAACACACACACACACATATTTATATATATATAGAGAGAGAGATTAATATGTATTGTATATATATTTAAATAATATATATATATACATATATACATAAACGTATATATGTGTATTTGTATTTATATGTATACACATATATATATATATATATATATATATATATATATATATATATATATATATATATATATATATATATATCGATTATTTCAATATATGCGTTATTTAAGAGCTCTGCATAATTAGCGCATTGATACTTTCCATTCATATGTATATGTATAATGTTGATAACATCGACTGGTAATACGTTAAATGTAAATGTAAGTAAGTAATATCAATATGAGTTTCCGTGTGGATATATTTTCAACATAAAATTGGAGATTTAAGTGAATCTTCTTTACACTTCAGTTTGATCCATAAGTAAATTGTATTTCTTTTGGTTGTTTAACTTTCATGGAATTGCGATCATCTAAAACTAAGCTTTTGATTCGGAATCTAATAGCAGTGTCAAGGAACCAAAAACCTCGTCCACTTGGGAAAAAATGAGTCCTACTTAGCAACGGTAAAATGGGAAAATGAACGTCATTTTAAGTTATGGTGGTAGATTATCACAATTTTATATTCTTTTTTAAATCAAAAGATCAACCTTTGATAATCAAAATGATAAAAAAGGCTTGGACATTGCATTTTTCATGAAGATTGTATGTAGAACAAAACGCAACTAGTTATCAAAATCATAAGGTGCTTATATCATTGTATGATAACGTACATGCTGATACTGACACATATATGTGTGCGGAAAGATTTTGATAATAAAGTTTAATATATGCATGAGTACACACACACCTATTACGTATCTAAACATTCAAATAATGATAGATAAATGCATAAACAGAAGTCAGTAAATATAATCATTTTATTTTTAAATATAAGAGCATAAGATCTTGGAGTCATTACATATTGATAATTGACTAAAATCAGAAATATTATAACTCTCCCACGTATTAAAAACGATATAAAGGAGGATAAGTAAAACATATCCAAACAAAAATCAGTAAATGGAAAATTAACTACACTTCCGATAAATAGACTAATAAACAAATATTACTAGTATTGCATATAAGACAAAATACTCTTGTTGAACAAATTTATGCTACATTCAATATAACGTAAATGTACGAGTAATATGAATAAACAACTATCATATTGAAGATGTTAAGTATAAAGATTTAACCAACACAGAATGGAAATCATAAACATTCGTTTAATATAAGGTCAGTCGATAGTGTCGCTTGACCTCACAAGACCAAAGAGTCACACGGTAAAAGTGATCGTATTAATGAGGTCTGCACGCCAAGTATCACATCAAACACATGAGCACAATGATCTCATCAACAAGTTCTTCGTTACAAGTTCTTCTGGCCATGACACCTATTGTGGCCCCGTGTGAACATCTCATTCCAAAGGAAACTGTAGTCGATCCAGACAGCTCTTCACTCTCTACGCCTCACCCTGGACTCCAGTGTGCGGTGCCTATGGTGGAAGGGGCAGCCTGTCGCAGGAAGGCATTGCGGAAGACAAGAAGGTTTGGTGGTCGTCAGTCTGAGAATCCTTACGCGAGGAGAAGATTGGTCTTTGAGGCAGAGAGGGAGGAATAAATTAATCTTTATGACATTACGACCCGAGAGATGTCTCTTGTGATATAATAAAGAAAAATATTCATTATTTATTTGACAAATGATTTTCATATCAAAATATATGATTCTAACCTTTAAAAAGATCAGATCTTACAACATAATAATCTAAATTCGATTAATAATACTTGGCAAATTTAGCGTTGCTTTTTGTATTTACTACAAATGCTCAACCACGCTCGACATATTTTCGAGCTACATAACATGAATACAATAATATAAAGATTAGATTAAAGGAAAGGGAGAAGTGAAAGAATCTTTATTATCATGTACCTGAGAGATGCCTCCTGAGATACAATAAATGAAGAATATTATTTGTAATTTCTTTTATTTCTTTTATATTTTCATTGTTATTCTTGCGATTTTTATACTATTGATATTGTACCAAAGTAATATTCTAAATTCGGTAAATATATATATATATATATATATATATATATATATATATATATATATATATATATATATATATATATATATATGTGTGTGTGTGTGTGTGTGTGTGTATATATACATACATACATATACATGTATAAATATATATATGTATATATATGTATATATATATATATATATATATATATATATATATATTATATCAATACATGTTTTAATCAATCACTTTATATTTAAGCATTAATACTTTCAATATAAAGCACTAACTTCCAACATAAAATAAGAGATTTAAGTAAATCTACTCTACATTTCAGTTATTTCTGACAGAGTTCGATCCACAAGTAAATTCTTGTTAGTCTGTCATAAAATTGTGATCATCTACCGCTAAGCTTTTATTGCGGAATATAGTAGCGCGGTCAAGGAACCAATGATCTTATTGGAAGCTGTAGGGAAATTATTGAGTCCCATTTAGCTAAGGTAATATGGGAACATTAACGTCTGTTTTTTTAAATTATGCCGGATAGATTATAATAATTTTTGATTCTTGATTAAACAAAAAGAAATCAACCTAATAATCATTACGATCAAGAAGGCCTAGAAATTGTAATTTTGATGAAATACCATATGTAGAACGCAACACAACTACTGTCATTAAATTATACGCAGCCTATTTTATTCTCTGATAACGTAAATGCTGATACTGACATATATATATATATATATATATATATATATATATATATATATATATATATATATATATATATATATATATATGCAGAAATATAAGATTTCGATAATAAAGTATACATACAAACATTACACATTTAAACATTGAAATACTAATAACTAAATACAGAAGCTGAAAAGTCTGAGCAGTAGATATAATCATCCTCTTATCTCTAAATACAAGGTCATTCCATAGATTCTTTAGCCCTCCTAAGAGCTTGGAGCCATTGTATAGTGATAATTCACTAAATCAGAAATATTACAAAATTCCTCCCAGGTATTCAAAACTATATAACTATGTCGTGAAGGATCAGTAAAATGTAATAAAACGTGAAAAATGTATTAGCATAAAGATGCATTTAACCACGTGAAACTACAAATCATAAGCATTCGTTCAATGTGAGGT
>NW_028234410.1:39459322-39461822 GCF_977035675.1 Penaeus japonicus
TATATATATATATATATGTGTGTGTGTGTGTGTGTGTGTGTGTGTGTGTGTGTGTGTGTGTGTGTGTGTGTGTATGTTGCATTTTTCATGAAGATTGTATGTAGAACAAAACACAACTAGTCATTAAAATCATGCGCAGCTCATATCATTGATACTAACACATATACAGTATGTGCGGAAATAAAGATTTTGAAAATAAATTTTAAAAATGCATAGATATACACACATATTACGTATCTAAACATTCAAATAGTGATAGATAAAGGCAGAAACAGAAGTCAGTCAATAAAATCATCATTTTATTTATCTTGTAGTTATTACATATTGATAATTGACTAAAATCAGAAATATTACAACTCTCACACGTATTAAAGACGATATAAGGGAGGATAAGTAAAACACATAAAACAAAAATCAGTAAATGAAAATTAACTCAACAAATATTACTAGTATTACATATAAGACTCAACCAAAATACTCTTGTTGAACAAATTTATGTTTACATTCAATTTAATGTAGATATAGGAATAATATGCATAAACAAACTATCATATTGAAAAATGTTAAGAATAAATATTTAATCAATACAGAATGGAAATCATAAACATTCGTTTAATATAAGGTCAGTCGATAGTGTCGCTTAACCTCACAAGACTGAAGAGTCACAAAACACGGTAAAAGTGATCGTATTAATGAGATCTGCAACGCAAGTATCACATCAAACACATAGCACAATGATCTCATCAACAAGTTCTTCGTTACAAGTTCTTCTGGCCATGGCACCTGTTGTGGCCCGTGTGAACATCTCATTCCAAAGGAAACTCTAATGATCCAGACAGCTCTTCACTCTCAACGCCTCACCCTGGACTCCAGAGTGCGCGTCCTGTGGTGGAAGGGGCAGCCTGTCGCAGGAAGGCATTGCGGAAGACAAGAAGGTTTGGTGGTCGTCAGTCTGAGAATCCTTACGCGAGGAGAAGATTGGTCTTTGAGGCGGAGAGGGAGGAATGAAGAATCTTTATAACCATGCGACCCGAGAGATGTCTCTTGTGATGTAATAAATAAAAATATTATTAGTTATTATTTTACAAATGATTTTCCTATGTGATTCTTTTACCTTTTTTCCACAGCGCATTCCGTAATGGTAAACGTGTAAAGAAAGATCAGATCTTGCAACATAATGGTCAAAATTTGTATTTACTACGTATGTTCAACTACGCTCGACTAAGTATCCCAGATTTGAACTCCGGTAACAAGAACCCTGTGAACTCCCATGTTCGATTACTGAAGAGAAGTGAAAATATTACAAAGCATATTTTCCAGCTACATAAATCGGATATAAGAAATTATGATTAGTTGCTGGCAGCTTGTATAGTGACCTATGGCAATATTGATGTTAATCGTGAAGTAGCTAATAAGCCTCACCCATGTGATAATTCTTTTAAAAAATGCTCATTCAGTTTTCAACATTTTTCAACAGCAAGGTGATTTTCGGTCGATTATCCAGAGGTTCATAGAGGGACCGAAATGAAAGCAATCATTCGGATTACTCACAAAAAATAAGATTCCTTGTTCTGTCAGGCTATATTCCAAAGATATATCCTGAAAATATCAACACTATATATATAGTCACAGGAACGACTTGTCCACTCTTTGGTAACATAGTTACATAGGTCGTTAAAATTTAGAAATCATTTCAAATTTACTTTTTTACACATATACACACAGACACGCATATATATATATATAGATATATATAGATATACATACATATATATATATATACATATATATATATATATATGTATATAGACATATATATATATATATATATATATATATATATATATATATATATATATATATACTATATATATACAGGTAGATAACCAGATGACTAATTACAATCTACGAAAAATGCGTTAATGAACCATTTGATGAAGACTGCATTGTTACTATCAATGTAGTTGTGTCTAAGGTGAGGCCCCTTGAAATCAAGATCCTTTTCCGAGTTTCAGATTACAGTACCTTTGACCCCCATTAAGCTACGGTAATATAGGAACATGAGCGTTATTCTTATGTTATTGTGGTAGATTATCACAGTTTTCAATTAGTCATTAAAACAAGGAAATTAATTATTGGTAACCAAAATAATAAACAAGCCCTGACTATTACAATTTTGAAAAAACATGTACTTATAAAACGTAATATAAGAGATGGATATGAATATGAAATACAAAGTAAATACTATTTTGCACAGCAAAGACTTTAGTAATAAAGCATTACCTAAAAAGTGTACAAACGAACATTACTCATTGAAACATTCAAACTGTAAAGACTAAACGCATAAACTGAAAAGTCTGAGGAGTAATTATAGTTATCATTTTAAAGAGATCAAATATGTATACTGCTAATCCAATAAAATCATTAAAATCAAATTGCATTTATTGGATTAATTCATGTAATAATGCGAAATTATATAAGTGCAGGAGGGATATGCATA
>NW_028234410.1:39466822-39474322 GCF_977035675.1 Penaeus japonicus
CATTTGGAAAACAAAAAAAAAAAAAAAATTGAGTCCCATCTAGATACGGTAAAATGGGGAAATGAACTTCTTTTTAAGTTTCGGCTGTAGATTATCACAATTTTATATTCTTTTTTTAAATCAACCTTTGATAATCAAAATAAAAAAGGCTTGGATATTGTGTTTTATCATGAAGTTTGTATGTAGAACAAAATACAACTAGTCATTAAAATCATACGCAGCTTATATCATTGTATAATTACGTAAATGCTGATACTGATACATATATGTGCGGAAATATAAGATTTTTATAATAAGGTTTAATATATGCATAAATAAACATAGTCATATTACGTATCTAAGTATAAGGGCATAAGACTTTGGAGTCATTACATATTGATAATTGACTAAAATCAGAAATATTACATCTCTTCCACGTATCAAAAACGATATAAGGGAGGATAAGTATAACACACCGAAACACAAATCAGTTAACGTAGGAAAATTAACTGAACTTCCGATAGTGAGACTGATAAACAAATATTTATGACCAATATATCACTAATATTACATATAAGACTCACCCAAAATGGTCTTGTTGAACAAATCTAAGTTACATTCAATATGATATAAATATAGGCGTAATATGCATACACAACTATCAAATTGAAAATGTTAAGAATAAAGATTTAATCAACACAGAATGGAAATCACAAACAATCGTTTAATAAAAGGTCAGTCGATATTGTCGCTTGACCTTACAAGACCAAAGAGTCACACGGTAAAAGTGATCGTATTAATGAGATCTGTTGCCAAGTATCACATCAAACGCATGAGCACAATGATCTCATCAACAAGTTCTACGTTACAAGTTCTTCTGGCCATGACACCTGTTGTGGCCCAGTGTGAACATCTCATTCCAAAAGAAACTGTAGTCGATCCAGACAGTTCTTCACTTTCTACGCCTCACCACAGATGGCGCTGGACTCCAGTGTGCGGTGCCTGTGGTGGAAGGGCAGCCTGTCGCAGGAAGGCATTGCGGAAGACAAGAAGGTTTGGTGGTCGTCAGTCTGAGAATCCTTACGCGAGGAGAAGATTGGTCTTTGAGGCGGAGAGGGAGGAATGAAGAATCTTTATAACTATGCGACCCGAGAGATGTCTCTTGTGATGTAATAAACGAAAAACATGAAAACCACCAAGTTGCTTCATTAAAGTTAATACCATTGATATAATTTTTAAAAAGTTGAATCGGTAGATGATACTGAGCTGTTGATGGTTGTAAATAACGAATCATCGTACATTATGATATGCCTACATACAGGTATACATGGACTTATACATAAACAAACTACACACACACACACACACACACACACACACACTATATATAATTTTTTTTAATATATATATATATATATATATATATATATTATATATATATATATATATGTATGTATATATATGTATATTATACATTTATTTATATATATACACACATATGTATGTGTTTACATATATATATAGTATATATATATATATATATATGTGTATATATATATGTTTATATATATATATAAATGTATATGTATGTATATATATATATATCTATTATACATTTATTTATATATATACACACATATTGTATGTGTGTATCATATATATATATATATATATATATATCATATATATATATATTTATTACATACATATATTGTATATATATTAATATGATGTATATTATTTACGTATATATGTATATGTATATTTATACATATACATATAATATGTATATATATATGTATATATATACATACAAATAATTATATATATATATATATATATTTATATATATATATATATATAATTATATATATACATATATATATATATACATATATTATAACCATATAATATATATTTTATATACATATATATATATATATTCATATCTAATATATATACATATATATACCTATATACATATATCCATATAATATATATACCTATATATATATTTATATATATATGATAGAGAGAGAGAGAGAGAGAGTTGAGAGAGAGAGAGAAGAGAGAGAGAGAGGAACAGACAGACTAGACAGACAGAGAGAGAGAGGAGACAGACAGACAGACAGACAGAGGGAGAGAGAGAGAGAGGAGAGATTTTGTTTTCTTTTGACAGGTGTAAGCCACAAGTAAGGATGTTATGAAATTTAATACTGGAAACTTTTTAGAGAAACTTTTGGGAGCCATATTAAGCCATGCTTATTTGGGAATATGAACATCATGTTTTAGCAAAAAAAAAAAGATTAATTTCTTTTCCTCAGGTACAAGAAAATGATAAACAATACCAGGAGGCATTGCCCAATGCTGATTTAAATATTACATTGTCAACATGTAAAACTGCACAAATTACGTTCGTATGAAATAGATTACATTTATTATATAAAATGGATAACGTAATTGCTGATATATATATAATTTATATATATTATATATATATATTATATATATATACATATATTATATATATACATATATATATATATGATGATACATTCTATATATATATATATATATATATATATATATATTATATATATTATTATATATATATGTACATATATATATATATGCATACATACAATGTACGATAGAAAACATTTTGTGCGGAAGCATAAGATTTTAGTAATTAAAACATACATACACTAAATATAGAAACATTCAACTTGTATTAACTAAATGCAGAAACTGAAAAGTTTGAGCAATAAATATATTTTGACTTAATCTATATTAATATCAAACCTAATGTAAAAACAGGAGTGAATTGCATAGATAACAATCGAAATTTTGAAAGTATATAGGAAAAGTTACATTTCGTTCAACATTACCCTGAAAATCATAACTTATTTCCTTTCATATAAGGTCAGTCGTAATGTCCGCTTGACCTAACATAGAACCCAAGAGCCATATACGGTAAATAGAATCCGTAAATAATGAGATCTGTACACCATGTGTGATGGGGTCAATAGCATGAGCAACAATGGTCCTCTTCAACAAGTTACTTCTTCACTGCGAACTTTGGAAAAGTTACCTTCTGTAGCCATGTGTGGGAACACCAAATTCCGAAGAAAACTGGCAGGTGATCTAGACCAGTTTATTCACTCTCAAACGCCTCACCAATGGACTCCTAGGTGTGCGGTGCCTGTGGTGGAAGGGGCAAGCCTGCTCGCAGGAAGGAATTGCGGAAGGACAAGAAGGTTTGGTGGTCGTCAGTCTGAGAATCCTTACTGCGAGGAGAAGATTGGGTCTTTGAGGCGGAGAGGAAAGATGGTGGAATGAAGTATCTTTATAACTATGCGACCTGAAAAGATTGTCCTCATGTGATACAATAAATGAAAAACATTATTAGTTATTTATTTTACAAACATATTTATTGTTATGGAGAACATATCATTAGTGGTTTTCTTTTCCAAACATAGAATTTTCCTTGGATGGAAAACCAGCCATCCAGTGTCATTCTCAAAGTTTATACTATTGATATACGAAAGTAAGTTTGTTAAATATATATATATATAAATATATATATATATAATAATATATATTATATATATAATGGTTACTTTAATTATATGCGTTCCTTAAATACTCAGATTGTCACCGTATTAAAACGTTCCCATTTGTTGCCTTAACGTTGATAGCGTCGATTGGTAATGTACTTAATTGCAATGAGAAATGACAAGTAAGTAACAAATAGTATAGACTTTCACAGTGGTGGATTCATTTTCATACATAAAATAGTAATTAGAATTTATACTTCAAGTGAACTGCATTTTTAGGGGTTGTTAGTCTGTAATAAAATTGATATCATCTACGCTAAGCTTTTACTGTGGAACAATTAGCGGGGTCAAGAAAACTGTGACCTTGTTTTTGAAACGCTGTTTGGAAAAAATGTTGAGTCCCATTTAGTTTAGGTATTATGGAAAATGAAAGTCCTTTTCAAGTCGTGACGGTAGATTATCATTTTTATTTCTTGTTAAAACAACTAAACACCAAACCTCTAATCAAATTGATAAAAGAGGGTCTGGGAATTGAAATTTTCATGAAAATAAATATGAAGAACGCAACACAATTGCTGTCATTAAATCACACGCAACCTAAAATATTTTCTAATAACGTAAATGCTGATAGTGATACATGTACGTGTGGTAATTTAAGATTTGATAACAGAGGTGAAATCTATACATAAATATATACACAAAATCATGCTTGTAAACATTCAAATTAGAATACAAAAAGGGAAGATGAAAGTAAGAGCAGTAATTATTCTCAGAGCTAATAATCCTGTTATCTCTAAATGCAAAGTCATTCATAAAAGTTCTTTGGCCCTCCTAAGAGCTTGGAGCCACTGTTATAGTGATAATTAACTAATCAGAAATATGGCTAAATTCCTCCATGTATTTTAAAAACTATTAAACTATGTTGGGAAGGATCAGTAAAAAGTACCAAACATGTAAAAGGTATTAGCATAAAAAGATGGCATTTAACCCCGGAAACTGACAATCTTAAGCATTCGTTCAATATGAGGTCAGTCGATAGTACATCTTGATCCTCATACGAACCAAAGAGGCAACACGGTAATCAGTTATCGTGATTAATGAGATCATGTGCGCCATGTATCACGTTAAACACATGGGCAACAATGTTTCATCAACAAGTTCTTTGCTGCGAGTTCTTCTGGGATGACAGCCTTCACAGACTTTACAAACCGTGCCTGTTGTAACCAGTGTGAAACAGATGATTCGAAAGGAAGCTGTAACGGATCTAGACAGCTCTTCACTCTCGACCGGTAGTCACACGTAAAAATGATCGTATTTAAAGGATCTGCACGCCCAAAATCACATCAAACCATGAGCACAATGATCTCACACAAGTTCTACGTTACAAGTTTTCTGGCCCTGAATGTTGTGGCCCCCCTGTGAACATCTCATTCCAAAGGGAAAAGTAGTGACCAGACGGTCCATCTCTACGCCCCACCCCGGACTCCAGTGTCGGGCCTATGGTGGGAAGGGGGAGCCTGTCGCAGGAAGGCATTGCGGAAGACAAAAGGTTTGGTGGTCGTCAGTTGAGAATCCCTTTCGCGGGAAAATTGGTCTTTGAGGGGGAGGGGGAATAAAAGAATCTTTATAATTTAAATTAACTTTAGAGAGTTCTTCTAATATAAAAATGAAAATGTTTTTTGTGTTCATTTTTTAGGTACTTAAATAAAAGACCCTTAAGTGGTTTCGATTTTTAAAAGAAACCACCATTTAAGTGCTATTTTGGAAAGGTATTAAAGAATATACAAAGTAGTAATCTAAATGCTTTGTGAATTGTTAGTTGGATTTAACGTAGTAACAATGTATATATATTATATATTTAAAAAAAATTATATATTATATATATATTATAAACACACCACACAACACAACACACATATATATATATATAATATATATATATTATTTATATATATATATTTAAAATATAAAATATGTGTGTGTGTATGTAATACAATGTATACATACACACACACACCCCAAAAATATATATATTTATATATATATATATTATATATATATATATATATATATATTTATATATAAATAAATATAAATTTGTGTTTGTGTATGTATATCGATTAAATTTTTATTATATTTTGACAATATATAATATATAAAATATTTATATATATATATATAATATTAAAATAAAAATATATTGTGTTATTATGTATGTATAATATAATTTTATATATACATACATAATATATATATAATATATATATTTTATATATTATTTATATATAATTATATATATTTTAAATATTAATGTGTATATATATTATGATAAAATATATAAACAGAGAGAGAGGAGAGAGAGAGAGAGAGAGGGAGAGAGAAAATGAAGAGAAGAAGGGGGGGGAAGAGAGATACATACAATTTTATTTATTTTAAATATATATATATATTTATATTTAAAACATATATATATAATATTATATATATAAAAATAAAATATAAAAATTATATAATGATAATTTATATATTTATATATAATATAATATATATTAATATATAAAATTATATTATATATATATATATATATATTTTGTGTGTTGTGGTGTGTGTGTGTGTGTGTGTGTGTGTATATATATGTGTGATATATAATATTTTATATATATAATATATAAAAAAGGGGGAGAGAAGAGAGGGGAGAGAAAGAAGGGAGGAGAGAGAATAAGAGATTTTTTCAATATTGCGTTAATTAAGAGGTGTAGAAACAGTGCATTAATACTTTCAATTTTTGTGTAGGTATATTATAACTTGAAAACATCGCTTAAATACGGAAAATGTAAATATAATTAAAATATCAATAGGATTTCACTGAAAAGTTAAAAAAATGGAGTGCACGTGTGGTTTTTTTTTCAACAAAATATTTTAGATTTAAGTGAATCAATTTTAAATTCATTTTGACCCATAAGTTAGGGTGGTAAAATTATTACAATTTATGATTTTTTATTAAAGCAAAAATCAACCTTTTTTATTGCTTTTCATTTTTCATAAAGATTGAAATGTAAAAAAACGCTGACAAATGCGATTTTTGACACTATATGTGCGGAAAAATAAAATTTTGTGAAAAAAGGTTAAATATATATATAATATAAATTATTAAATAAATTATATAATTTTTTAAATATATTTTAAATTAATTAAAATATATAATATATATATAAAATTATTTATAATATATATAATATAATAAAAAAATTTATATTATTAATAAGACACATTTTACGATTTAAATATCAAAATAAAGTAAATGCGAAACAGAAGTCAGTAAAAAATAATCTTATTTGTAAGAAAGGGGCATCATAAACCTTGGAAATCATTACATATTAAAAATTACGAAAAAAAAAAATATTTCATCTTCCCCCACTTTTAAAAAAACGTTTAAAAGGGGAGGATAAGTAAAATACACCAAAACAAAAGTCAGAATGGGGAGGAAAATGAACTAAATTTCCCGATAGAGGGCGGTAAACAAATACTTATGACCAAAATTTAGTATTTTACCAAAAAACCAAAAGTCTTGTTGAATCATTTAGTTAAATTTTAATAGTAAATTAGGCGAAATATGCACCATAATATAAAATTGAAAATGCTAAGAAAAAGATTTAATAAAACCCAGAATGGAAACACAAAATTCGTTTAATATAAGGTAAGTCGATGTGTCGCTGACCTCAAAAACCCAAAAAGAGTCACACGGTAAAAGTGATCGTATTAATGAGATCCTGCACGCCAAGTATCACATCAAACACATGAGCACAATGATCTCATCAACAAGTTCTACGTTACAAGTTCTTCTGGCCAATGACACCTGTTGTGGCCCCGTGTGAACATCTCATATCCAAAGGGAAATGTAGTCGATCCAGACAGGGGGGGATCTTCACTCTCTACGCCTCACCGATGGACTCCAGTGTGCGGT
>NW_028234410.1:39479322-39489322 GCF_977035675.1 Penaeus japonicus
GTGAAAATATTACAAAGCATATTTTCCAGCTACATAAATCGGATATAAGAAATTATGATTAGTTGCTGGCAGCTTGTATAGTGACCTATGGCAATATTGATGTTAATCGTGAAGTAGCTAATAAGCCTCACCCATGTGATAATTCTTTTAAAAAATGCTCATTCAGTTTTCAACATTTTTCAACAGCAAGGTGATTTTCGGTCGATTATCCAGAGGTTCATAGAGGGACCGAAATGAAAGCAATCATTCGGATTACTCACAAAAAATAAGATTCCTTGTTCTGTCAGGCTATATTCCAAAGATATATCCTGAAAATATCAACACTATATATATAGTCACAGGAACGACTTGTCCACTCTTTGGTAACATAGTTACATAGGTCGTTAAAATTTAGAAATCATTTCAAATTTACTTTTTTACACATATACACACAGACACGCATATATATATATATATATATATATATATATATATATATATATATATATATATATATATATATAATATATATATATATATATATATATATATATATATATATATATATATATATATATATATATATATATACTATATATATACAGGTAGATAACCAGATGACTAATTACAATCTACGAAAAATGCGTTAATGAACCATTTGATGAAGACTGCATTGTTACTATCAATGTAGTTGTGTCTAAGGTGAGGCCCCTTGAAATCAAGATCCTTTTCCGAGTTTCAGATTACAGTACCTTTGACCCCCATTAAGCTACGGTAATATAGGAACATGAGCGTTATTCTTATGTTATTGTGGTAGATTATCACAGTTTTCAATTAGTCATTAAAACAAGGAAATTAATTATTGGTAACCAAAATAATAAACAAGCCCTGACTATTACAATTTTGAAAAAACATGTACTTATAAAACGTAATATAAGAGATGGATATGAATATGAAATACAAAGTAAATACTATTTTGCACAGCAAAGACTTTAGTAATAAAGCATTACCTAAAAAGTGTACAAACGAACATTACTCATTGAAACATTCAAACTGTAAAGACTAAACGCATAAACTGAAAAGTCTGAGGAGTAATTATAGTTATCATTTTAAAGAGATCAAATATGTATACTGCTAATCCAATAAAATCATTAAAATCAAATTGCATTTATTGGATTAATTCATGTAATAATGCGAAATTATATAAGTGCAGGAGGGATATGCATATATAACAATCAGATTGAAAAACATGAAAATAAAGGTGCATTAGGCCAACGCAAACAGGAAATCATAAATATTCGTTTAATAAAAGCACAGTCGATAGCGTCCCTTGACCTCATGAGACCAAGGAACCATCCGGTGAAATCCTCGTATTAATGAGATCTTTCCGCCAAATGTCACATCAAACTCTGTAATGCGGAAATGTGCGGAAATATAATGCCATAAGGATACCCAGAAACATTACGCACGTAAACATTCAAATATGTAATAACTATACATGGGAAGCTGAAAAGTCTAAACAGTAAATATGATCATCATTTTATCTCTAAATACAAGGTCATTCCATAGTCTTGGCCCTCCTAATAGCTTGGAGCCATTGTATAGTGATAATTCACTAAATCAGAAATATTACTAAAATCCTTCCTCGCATTTAAAACTATATAACTATGTAAGTAAGGATCAGTAAAATGTATTATCATTTAATCAACGGAAACTGATATCACAAGCATTCGTTCAATATAAGTGTCGCTTAAACTCACAAGACCAAAGAGTAACACGGGGGGGGGAAATCGTATTAATGAGACCTGTACGCCAAGTATCTCATCAAACACATGAGCACAATGATCTCATTAACAAGTTCCTCGCTGCGAGTTCCTCCAGCCATTACTTCTTCTTCACTGAACGTTGGAACCATGCATATTGTAGCCGAGTGTGAACAGCTGATTCGAAAGGAAGCTGTAACGGATCCAGACAGCTCTTCACTCTCTACGCCTCACCCTGGACTCCAGTGTGCGGTGCCTGTGGTGGAAGGGGCAGCCTGTCGCAGGAAGGCATTGCGGAAGACAAGAAGGTTTGGTGGTCGTCAGTCTGAGAATCCTTACGCGAGGAGAAGATTGGTCTTTGAGGCGGAGAGGGAGGAATGAAGAATCTTTATTATCATGCGACCCGAGAGATGTCTCTTGTGATGTAATAAAAAAGCATATAATATGTGATTTTACAAACGTTTTTTTATTGTTTTTCTTACGATACAATTAATGTAAAATATGATTAGTGGTTTTGCTTTTAGTAAGATGAAGAAAAATAAAACCGCTATTCGGTGTCATTAGAAATGAACACTACCGATATCATATCAATGTCGCATTCTAAATTCATCAGATGACACGTGAATTATATATATATATATATATATATATATATATATATATATATATATATATATATATATACATATATATACTTATATGTATATGCTTATTTGTATATGTATATGCATGTGTAAATATACACGTATACATGTATGTATTCATATATATGTGTATGTGTATATTTCTATATGTGTGTATATGTATATATATGTATGTATCTGTATAATGTATATATATATATGTATATATATACATATATATATATATATATATATATATATATATATATATATATATATACATATATGTATATATATATATATATATATATATATATATATATATATATAATATATATATATATATAATGTATATATACATATATATGTGTATAATGTATATATCTGTGTTATATTTATATTTGTATATATATTATATAGATGTATGTATATATGTATATGCATATGTCAAAGGAAACTGCTTTTCAGTTTTATTAGAAACTGATAATATTGATACTATTCATATATCAACGTATTTGTCTAGATTAATTTCATAACACTTCAAATTGTTTATAATTGTATTTAATATATTCCACATTACAAAACATACACATATATGTATATATATATATATATATATATATATATATATATATATATATATATATATATATATATATATGTATATATATATATATATATATATATATATATATATATATATATGTGTGTGTGTGTGTGTGTGTGTGTGTGTGTGTGTGTCTATATACTTATATATATATATATATATATATATATATATATATATATATATATATATATATATATATATACATATATGTATATATATATATATATACATATATACATATATATATAAATATTATATATGTAAATGTATATATCTATGTACATAAGTATACATATACATAAGTATATGTTTAAATATATATATATCCATATATATGCATATATATACTTATATGATATATATGCATAATATATATAATACGCATGCATAACAATCATATTGAAAATGTATAAACATAAAAAAAAAATACCAACTGAAACTTGTAAGGTCAGTCGATAGTGTCACTTGACCTTATCAAACCAAGGAGTCACACGGCAAGAAACAAATCCTATTAATAAGGTCTTTACACCCAATGT
This sequence comes from Penaeus japonicus, assembly GCF_977035675.1. Lineage (NCBI taxonomy): Eukaryota > Metazoa > Arthropoda > Malacostraca > Decapoda > Penaeidae > Penaeus > Penaeus japonicus. The sequence continues at coordinate 39,482,834 of NW_028234410.1, forward strand.
CGTACAAGAAGCACGAGCACAATGATCTCATTAACAAGCTCTTCGCTGCGGGTTCCTCTGGCCATTACACCTTCGCTGAACTTGGGAACCATGCATATTATGGTCCAGTGTGAACAGCTGATTCGAAAGGAAGCTGTAACGGATCCAGACAGCTCTTCACTCTCTACGCCTCACCCTGGACTCCAGTGTGCGGTGCCTGTGGTGGAAGGGGCAGCCTGTCGCAGGAAGGCATTGCGGAAGACAAGAAGGTTTGGTGGTCGTCAGTCTGAGAATCCTTACGCGAGGAGAAGATTGGTCTTTGAGGCGGAGAGGGAGGAATGAAGAATCTTTATAAACGCGACTTGAGAGATGTCTCTTGTGTTACAATAAATGAAAAATGTTATTTGTGATTAATTTTACAAACATTTCAATTGCTATTCTTGGGATACAATAAATGAAGGACATTATTAAATGTTTAGATTTTAAATAGAATTCTCAGATCCTGTGCCTTGGAAATGAATCATCATTCAGTGCCATTAGAAACTAATATCAATAACATATCAAAGTTGTGAATTGCTCATATTTGGATTTAACGTACTTCGGTCACACATATAATGCGATTAATATATATATATATATATATATATATATATATATATATATATATATATATATATACATATATGTATATATATACAGAGAGAGATTAATATATATCGTATATATATATAAATAATATATCCATATGTATATATATATATATGTATTATATCAAAATTCCTCTCTCATATACAGTATACATATATACATATGTACATATGTATGTATATGTATATATATATGGATATATATATATATATATATATATATATATTTATATTTATATATATATATATTTATATATATATATATATATATATATATATATATATATATATATATATATATATGCGTTAATTAAGAGCTCTGGATAATCAGCGCATTAATAATTTCCATTTATGTGTATATATATACCGCTGATCACATCGACTTGCAATACGTTAAATTTAATGTAAGTAGGTAATATCAATATGGATTTCACAGAAATGGAGTTTCCGTGCGGATATATTTTCAACATAAAATAGGAAATTTAAGTGAATCTACTTTACACTTCAGTTTGATCCATTAGTTAATTTTATTTCTTTTGTTTGTTAGACTTTCATGAAATAAGGATCATCTAAAACTAAGCTTTTGATTCGGAATCTAATAGCAGTGTCAAGGAACCAAAAACCTTGTCCATTTGGAAAAAAAAAGTCCCATTTAGCTACGGTAAAATGAGAAAATAAACGTCTTTTTAAGTTATGGCGGTAGATTATCATAATCTTATATTCTTTTTTAAATCAAAAGATCAACTTTTGATAATCAAAATGATAAAAAAATGTTTGGACATTTCATTTTTCATGAAGATTGTATGTATAACAAAACACAACTAGTAATTAAAATCATACGCAGCTTATGTCATTGTAAGATAACGTAAATGCTGATACTGATACATATATGTGCGGAAAAATAAGATTTGGATAATAAAGGTTAATATATATAAATATACACACACTTATTACGCATTTAAACATTCAAATAGTTATAGATAAATGCAGAAACAGAAGTTAGTAAATATAATTATCATTTTATTTTAGCATAATTTCTTGGAGTTATTACATATTGATAATTAACTAAAATCAGAAATATTACAACTCTCCCATGTATTAAAAGCGATATAAAGAAGGATAAGTAAAACACATCAAAACAAAAATCAGTAAATGGAAAATTAACTATACTTCCGATAAAAAGACTAATAAACAAATATTACTAGTATTGCATATAAGACTCAACCAAAATACTCTTGTTGAACAAATTTATCCTACATTCAATATAACGTAAATGTAAGAGTAATGTGAATAAACAACTATCATATTGAAAATGTTAAGAATAAAGATTTAATTAACGCAGACTGGAAATCATAAACATTCGTTTAATATAAGGTCAGTCGATAGTGTAGCTTGACCTCAAAAGACCAGTACGCCAAGTATCACATCAAACACATGAGCACAATGATCTCATCAACAAGTTCTCCTCTGCGTGTTCTTCTGGGCATGACACCTTCTTCACTGACCTTACAAACCGTGCCTGCTGTAGCCCAGTGTGAACAGCTGATTCGAAAGGAAACTGTAACGGATCCAGACAGCTCTTCACTCTCTACGCCTCACCCTGGACTCCAGTGTGCGGTGCCTGTGGTGGAAGGGGCAGCCTGTCGCAGGAAGGCATTGCGGAAGACAAGAAGGTTTGGTGGTCGTCAGTCTGAGAATCCTTACGCGAGGAGAAGATTGCTCTTTGAGGCGGAGAGGGAGGAATGAAGAATCTTTATATTCATACGACCAGACAGATGATTATTACCATCCTTGCGATACAATAAATGAAGAATATTAATGGTGTTTTTGTTTTTTTTTAATTATTATCAGATTTACTTTTCTGTTCTTAGCGAAGTATGATTATCATTTATGGGATACAATAGATAAAGAATGGCATTAGTGGTTTCTTTTCTCAAATTCTATGCATTGGTAACAACAAAAAAAGAAATCCATATTGTATGTCCTTAAAACTATTTACATAATTTCGAGATAACTAATGCGTGTACAAATGTATGTGTGTATATATGTTTAAACATGTTTATGCATATCACATATGCAAGTATGTAGCGCATTGGGAGTTTTAGTATAGACCAATTAAGTTAAAAAGAGTGTTCATTTGGGAATACAATATGTGTTTCCGTGTGGATTTACTTTAGACATGAAATGTATGAAAAAAAAATTGACGGTTTACTCTGCAAGTAAATTTATCTATTTTGGTTGTTAAACTAATATTGAATCAAGCTTTTGTTACAGAAACAGAATCAAACAGCGGAGTCAAGGATCCGGTGGAATCGATGTCTAGATGACCTTTTGGAAAACCTTTGAGGCCCATTAGGCTGCGGTGTTATGGCAACATTGGCGTTTTTATAATCATTGGAGTTGATTATCATAATCTTTATCCTTCACTAAAACAAGAAAATAAGCTGATAACCAAAATGATAAACAAACTTTGAACATTACAATTCTGATTAAAAGTTATGTTTAAAACGTAGCACAAATATTGTATTTTAGATTATACAACCTCATATCATTATATAATACCGTAAATGCTTACTCAGATCGAAAGTATTTTGCGCGAAGTACATGATTTTATTAATATAGTTTGATATATATATCAACAATGACGCAAACATTATGCGTTTAAACATTTTAAAAAGTGGAGCTGTAAATACAATTGTCATTTTAAAAATAAACATTGGGTCCCTCTATATAGTTGCTGACTCACCTCATACCTTAGACCATTCGTATAGTATAATCATTGTATAATTGTCCTTTTTTTCTCTCATCCATTTGTACAGTACTAATTCACTAAAATCCTCCAGCATATCAAAATGTGTATGCATACAAAAGACAGTATCAGCAACAGATCCCAAAAATAAAAATCCGCAGACGGTAGAACATTAAATAATCCTCCGATAACTACATTGATGACAAATGCTTCAGATCATATCATTACTAGAATTACATATAAAATGCCAAGTGCTGTTATTGGACTAATTCGTATATTACAAGATATAGTAAATACAGGAATATTATTCATCCATAACTGTCATACTGAAATTGTATAACCATTAAGAGCATAACTCTTCTCTCATTATAAGGTCTGTCAACAAAGTCGCTTGACCTTATGCGACCAAGTAGTCACACGGTAAATTGAATCGTATTAATGAGATCTGTACACCAAATGTCGCACAAGAAGCATGAGCACAATGATCTCATCAACAAATTCTCCGCTGCGGGTTCCTCTGGCCAATACACCTTCTTCGCTGAACTTTGGAACCATGCATATTGTGGCCAAGTGTGAACAGCTGATTCGAAAGGAAGCTGTAACGGACCCAGACAGCTCTTCACTCTCTACGCCTCACCCTGGACTCCAGAGTGCGGTGTCTGTGGTGGAAGGGGCAGCCTGTCACAGGAAGGCATTGCGGAAGACAAGAAGGTTTGGTGGTCGTCAGTCTGAGAATCCTTACGCGAGGAGAAGATTGGTCTTTGAGGCGGAGAGGGAGGAATGAAGAATCTTTATAATTATGTCACCTGAGAGATAACGGTGTAACATATGTATATTATTAACGATTTGAAACAATAAAATGAAGAAAAAAAATATATATATTAGTGGTTGTTTTTCAAGTATTTTTCAAAACCTGTGCTTTCTTAAAAAATGAAACCGCCATTCCGTTGAATATATATATATATATATATATATATATATATATATATATATATATATATATATATATGTACATATATATATGTATATATATGTAAATATATATATGTATATATATGTAAATATATATATGTATATATATGTAAATATATATATGTATATATATGTAAATATATATATGTATATATATGTAAATATATATGTATATATTTATATATATATATTTATATATATATATATATTTATATATATATATTTATATATATATATATATATATATATATATATATATATAAACGATTTATGAATTAGCTCTTGCTGCACTTCAATTAAAAATTATAGTATTTAGTTTTAAGAAATGCATTTCTGTATAACTGAAATCATATTTTGGCTCGTTTCGATAGATAGCACTATTATCCTCTGTAACATAGGTATTTATTTAATATATATAACTCATTGAAATGATTCTCGGTCACATGTATGTTTGGTATCTGTTGAATGAGAAATTATACGGGACTTATATCAATACATGATACCGGCAAATCTGAGAGTGATACAGATATATTTTTAATTTTTTATTAATAAAGTTTGATACGTACACAAACATACACAGAAGAATTACGCATTTAAACACTTAGATTATAAAAACTAAAGAATAAAAACAAAAACAGAAAAGTCTGAGAAGTGTATATGAGTATTCTTTTATATCTGTGTATAAGGTCATTTCACATAGATTATGGTCCTCTTAAGACCTTAGATTCATTTGTGTTGTAGAAACTCATTAAGCCTCAAAAAGACGATATGAATACTTGTCAGTAAAGATCCAAAAACGAAAATCAGCAAACACAAGAACAGTAAATAACCTTCCGATATCTAGATATATAAACAATTACAAAAGGTTGCTAAAATTATAAACATCTTACGAAAATACTCTAATTGGACTAATAAATATGTTACAAAATAGTTTAATTAATACGTGCATAATAATCAGATTGAAAATACCTAAGGATCCATTAATATAAGATCAGACGATAATGTCGCTTGACCTCATAAGACCAAAGAGTCGCACGGTAAATAAAATCGTATTAATGAGATCTGTTCGCCAATCGTCACACCAAAAGTAAGAGCACAATGACCTCACCAACAAGTTCTTCGCTGCGGGTTCCTCTGGCCATTACACCTTTTTCCCTGAACTTTGGAACCATGCATATTGTGGCCAGGTGTGAACAGCTGATTGGAAAGGAAGCTGTAACGGATCCAGACAGCTCTTCACTCTCTACGCCTCACCCTGGACTCCAGTGTGCGGTGCCTGTGGTGGAAGGGGCAGCCTGTCGCAGGAAGGCATTGCGGAAGACAAGAAGGTTTGGTGGTCGTCAGTCTGAGAATCCTTACGCGAGGAGAAGATTGGTCTTTGAGGCGGAGAGGGAGGAATGAAGAATCTTTATAACCATACGACCCGAGAGATGTCTCTTGTGATGTAATAAACGAAAAACATGAAAACAACCATGTTGTGTTATTGAAGCTAATACCATTGATATAATTTCAAAAAAGTAGAATCGTTAGATGATACTGAGTTGTTGATAGTCCTACATACAGGCATACATTGACTCATACATAAATACATACGCGCTCGCACACTAAGTATCCCAGATTTAAACTCCGGTAACAAGAATCCTATGAACTTCCATGTTCGAGTGGTGAAGAGAAGCGAAAATATTACAGCACATATTTTACAGATACATAAAATGGATATAGGAAATTGTGATAGTTGCAGGCAGCTTGTATAGCCACCTGTGATAATATTAATAGTAATCGTGTGAAGTAGCTAATAAGCCTCACCCATGTGATAATTCTTAAAAAAAGCTCATTCATTTTTCAACATCTTCCGCTATGGAAAAATACAGCAAGGTGATTTTCGGTCGAATATCCAGAGGTTCATAGAGGGACCGAAATGAAAGCAATCATTCGGATTACTGACAAAAAATAAGAATCCTTGTTCTGTCAGGCTATATTCCAAAAATATATACTGAAAATATCAACACTATATACAAGGAACGACTTGGCCAACCTTTGATGACATAGTTGCATAGATCGTTAAAATTAAGAAATAATTTCAAATGTATTTTTAGACACATACACACAGACACGCATATATAAACAGGTAGATAGATAAAC
>NW_028234410.1:39494322-39501822 GCF_977035675.1 Penaeus japonicus
GTAACGATCAGATTGAAAAGAATAAAGATGCGTTTAGACAACCCACATTGATATTGTCGCTTGACCTCATAAGACCAAAGAGCCCCACGGTAAAAATATCGTATTAATGAGATCTGCACGCCAAGTGTCACACCAAAAATACGAGCACAATGATCTCATCAACAAATTCTTCGCTGCAGATTCCTCTGACCAGTACACCTTCTTCGCTGAACTTTGGAACCATGTATATTGTGGCCAAGTGTGAACAGCTGATTCGAAAGGAAGCTGTAACGGATCCAGACAGCTCTTCACTCTCTACGCCTCACCCTGGACTCCAGTGTGCGGCGCCTGTGGTGGAAGGGGCAGCCTGTCGCAGGAAGGCATTGCGGAAGACAAGAAGGTTTGGTGGTCGTCAGTCTGAGAATCCTTACGCGAGGAGAAGATTGGTCTTTGAGGCGGAGAGGGAGGAATAGAAGAATCTTTATAACAATACGACCCGTTCTTGTGATATAATAAAGAAAGAGATTATGATTTATTATTTTACAAATTATTTTCCTATCGAAATATGATTCTTGTATATTTTTTTCACAGCGGATTCCGTAATGGTAAACGCTGTAATGAAAGATCAGATCGTGCAACATAATAGTCTAAATTCGATGAATAGTACTTGACAAATTTAGTGTTGCTATTTCTATCTACTACACATGCTCAACTACAGCTCGACTAAGTATCCCAGATTTGAACTCCGGCAATCAAGACGCCGATGAACTCCCATGTTCGAGTACTAAAGAGAAGTGAAAATATTGCAGGACATATTTCGAATTACTTAACATGAATAAAAGAAATTGTGATTAGTTGTAGGCAGCTACCTATGGTAATATTAATCGTGAAGTAGCTAATCAGCCTCACCATGTGATAATTCTTAAGAAAACTCATTCAGTTTTCAACTTCTTTCGTAATGGAAAAATACAGCAAGGCAATTTTCGGTCGATTATTCATACGTTTAGAGGGACCAAAACGAAAACAATTATTCCGATTATTCTTAAAAATAGGATTCCTTGTTCTGCCAGGCTATATTCCAAAGATATATGCTACAAATGTCAACACTATTATAGTCACAGGAAACGACATGACCAACCTTTGATGACATGGATGCATAGATCGTTGAAATTGATAAATAATTTCAAATCTATTTTTTAGACACAGACACGCATATATATATAGACGGGGGAATAGATAGACAGAATGGCTAATTACGATCTAAGAAAAATGCGATAATTAGTCATTCTTACTATCCATGTAGTTGTTCCTAAGTTGAGATCAGTTCATTGAATCGCATGGCCTCATTAGCCCTTAGGGCCACTTAGTAGTGTGTACATGAAATTAAGATCCTTTCCGGAATTTTTCATTACAAAGAGTTCTTTTTATCACAATGATCACACCAACAAGATCCTCGCTAAGTACTCCCATGATGCCATCTTCACCGAACATCGGAACCGTGCCTGTTTTATCCCAGTCTGATTCTCATACATTAATGACAACGCTTCCAGGTGATTCAGGCAGTGCTTCACTCTGTACACCATACATATGAGTATTTTCTTTTTGTATTTACGATGACACATTATCTTTGAAACTTCATTAAGCTAGGCAATATAGGAAGTTGAACGTCATACTTATGTTATTGTGGTTGATTATCACAGTTTTCAATTATTCATTTAACCAAGGGAATGAACCTTTGATAACCAAGATAATTAACAATCCCTGGCTATTACAATTTTGAAGAAACTCGTATTCATAAAACGTAATATAATAACGTAAATGTAGAGATTGTTATAAATATGAAATGTAAGGTGGGGGATATTTAACGCTGATAAGACTTTAGTAATAAAGTTTGATGTATAAATAAGCATACACACGAATATTACTCAATGAAACATTCAAACTGTAAAAACTCAACACATAATCACTGAGTAAGAATCAGAAAAAATACAGCAAAAATCAACAGACAGAAGAATAATAGATAAACTTCCGATAACATATGATTAAGATTGCCAACATTATATATAATTGCATGAGGGATATATACGCAAAACAGTCAGATTGTAAATACATGAAATAAAGGCGCATTAACGCAAAGTAAACAGAAAATCATAACCATTAGTAAAAAAAATAAGCACAGTCGATAGCGTCGCTTGACCTCGTAAGACCAAGGAGCCATCCGGTGAAATCCTCGCATTAATGAGATCTTTCCGCCAAATGTCACATCAAACACATGAGCACAATGATCTCATCAACAAGTTCTTCGTTGAGGGTTCTTGTGGACGTGACACCTTCGCCCAACTTTGGAACGATGCCAATTCCAGCTCAGTGTGAGCATCCTATTCCAAAGAACACTGCGGTTCATGTGGACAGTTCTTCACTCTCTACACCACACATGGGACTCCAGTGTCCGGTGTTTGTGAAGGAAGGGGTGGCCTGTCGCAGGAAGACAAGGAGGTTTGGTGGTCGTCAGTCTGAGAATCCTTTAGCCAGAAGAAGATTAGTCTTTGAGGCGGAGAGGGAGGAATGAAGGAATCTTTATAACCATGCGACCTGAGAAATTGTCTCTTGTGATACAATAAATGAAGAATGTTATTAGTGATTTATTTTACAAACATTTTAATTGTTATTCTTGCGTTGTTGATACTATTGATATTATACCAAAGTAATATTCTAAATTTGTTAAATATGTATATGTGCATATACATACATACATACATACATATATAAATATCTTTATTCATATACACATAAATAAATAAATATATATATATATATTTATATATATATACATTATTATATGTATACATATATGTATATACCAATTATTTCGATACATGATTTGATTAAGCACTTTACATAATCAGAACAGAAAGACTACCAATATATAGCATAGGCTGGTAATACACTAAATGCAATGAGAAATGTTCCGGAAATTAGATGACAAAAATAGTATTTATATGAATTTCAAAGTAACTCTTCATAAAATGGAGTTTCCGTTATTTTTGACAGTTTGACACACTTGTACATTCATTATCTTTAGGGTTGTAAGTCCGTCATAAAACTGCTCATTTACCGCCAACCTTTTGTTACGGAATCCAATAACGAGGTCAAGGAACCAGTGACCTTGTTGGAAGCTGTTTGGAAAAAAATGAGTCCCATTTAGCTAAGGTAATATGGGAAAATAAACGTCTTTTTTTAAGTTATGCCGGTAGATTATCATTTTTTAAATTCTTGATTAGAATAAAAAATCACCCTGGCAGTCTAAACGATGAAGAAGGCCTTGGCATTGTAATTTTATATATATGTGCGGATATATAATGTTGTCATAAGCATACCCAGAAACATTACGCATATAAACATTCAAATACCAATAACTAAATGCAGAAGCTGAAAAGTCTGAGCAGTGATATAGTCATCCTTTTATCTATGGCCCCCCTAAGAGCTTGTGATGATTCACTAAATCAAAAATATTACAAAATTCCCCCCACGTTTTTAAAACTATATAACTATGTAGTGAAGAATCAGTAAAAGTACCAAACATGTAAAATGTATCAGCATAAAGATTTAACCACCGGAAACAGCAAATCATAAGCATTCGTTCAATATGAGGGCAGTTGATAGTGTCGCTTGACCTCACAAGACCAAAGAGTCACACGGGGAAAAAAATATCGTATTAATGAGATCTGTACGCCAAGTATTATTACAAACACATGAGCACAATGATCTCATCAACAAGTTCTTCTCTGCGTGTTCTTCTGGGCATGACACCTTCTTCACTGACCTTACAAACCGTGCCTGTTGTAGCTGAGTATGAACAACTGATTCGAAAGGAAGCTGTAACGGATCCAGACAGCTCTTCCCTCTCTACGCCTCACCCTGGACTCCAGTGTGCGGTGCCTGTGGTGGAAGGGGCAGCCTGTCGCAGGAAGGCATTGCGGAAGACAAGAAGGTTTGGTGGTCGTCAGTCTGAGAATCCTTACGCGAGGAGAAGATTGGTCTTTGAGGCGGAGAGGGAGGAATGAAGAATCTTTATAATCATGTGACCTGAGAGATTGTCTCTTGAAGAATATTATTTGTGATTTATTTTTATTGATAGTCTTCGATGCAATATATTAAGAACATTATTAGTGGTTTTGTTTAAAAAATACATAAATAAATAAAACCGCCATTCAGTGACATTCGAAGCTACTGATATCACCCAAAGTAATATGTTAAACTGGTTAAATATAAATATATATATATGACAAAGATAACATCAATATAGATTTCACAATAACTGATATCATAAAATGGAGTTTCCGTGCGGAATTATTTTCAACATACAATAGGAGATTTAAGTATACCTTCTTTATATATATATATATATATATATATATATATATATATATATATATATATATATATATATATATATATATTGAGGGCGTTGTTAGTCTGCCATACAATTATTATCATCTACCGCCAAGTTCTGGTAAGGAATCAAATAAGCGGGGTCAAGGAGCCAATGACCTTGTTGGAAGCTGTTTGGAAAAAAATGAGTTCCATTTAGCTAAGGTAATATAGGAAAATTAAGTTTTTTAAGTTGTGGCGGTAGATTATCAATTTCTTTATTCTTGATTTTTAAAATTCACCCTTTTAATCAAGATGATAAAAATGGCTGGACATTGTCTTTATATATATATATATATATATATATATATATATATATATATATATATATATATGTATGTATATATATATGCATATATATATATATATATATATATATATATATATATATATATATATATATATATATATATATATTTATATATAAGGATACCAACAAACATTCAAATAGTAACTAAATACAGAAGATGAAAAATCTATGCAGAAATGTAATCATCCTTTTATCTCTAAATACAATGTCATTCCATAGAATCTGTCCCTCCTAAGAGCTTGTAGCCATTGTAGAGTGATAATTCACTAAATCAGAAATATTACAAAAATCCTCCCACGTATTTAAAACTATATAGATAAGTAAGTAAGGACCATAAAATGTACCCAAAAATGTAAAATATATCAGCATAAAGATGCACTTAATCAACGGAAACTGAAAATCATAAGCATTAGTTCAATATGAGGTCAGTCGATAGTGTCGCTTGACCTCACAAGACCAAAGAGTCACACGGTAAAAGTTATCGTATTAATGAGATCTGTGTGCCAAGTATCACATCAAACACATGAGCACAATGATCTCATCAACAAGTTCCTCGCTGCGAGTTCTTCTAGGCAAGACACCTTCTTCGCAGATCTTACAAACCATGCGAACAGCTGATTCGAAAGGAAGCTGTAACGGATCCAGACAGCTCTTCACTCTCTACGCCTCACCCTGGACTCCAGTGTGCGGTGCCTGTGGTGGAAGGGGCAGCCTGTCGCAGGAAGGCATTGCGGAAGACAAGAAGGTTTGGTGGTCGTCAGTCTGAGAATCCTTACGCGAGGAGAAGATTGGTCTTTGAGGCGGAGAGGGAGGAATAGAAGAATCTTTATACGTGTATTTATGCGACTTGAGAGATGCCTCTTGTGATACAATAAAGGATAAATGTGATTAGTTGATTATGATTCTTTTACATTCCTTGACATATTGACATATCGTCATTTGTTCAACAACAACAAAAAATAAAAAAAAATATGCTATTGGTATTATGGATATTATTGACTAAATTAGTCTTGCTAGTTGCATTTACAAAGCAAGAGGACGATATGATATAGGTATAGGTCTATAGGTCCTCAAACAGAAGACCAATGATTACTCCAAATGCTTAACCACGTTCCACTTTCGCAGTTCCGATGTCAACACCGGTATCGAGATACTGATGAACGCCGAAGTTCGGGTACAGAAGAGAACTGGAAATATTTCAGAAGACTAATGAGCCATATTTTTTCTAGTTTCTATTGTTTAATTGCACATTCATGCTTAAGTCATGAATGAGCGTTTTCTCAGACTAAGAAATATATAGGAGATAGTTTTTATTGCGACAAATCCCTTACAAATTGATTACAAGTTAATTATCCTTAACCATGTTATATTTCTTTAGAAAGCATTTTCCGTATAGGTAATATTAATATGGTATTATTAATATCAATCGTGAAGTAGCTGATAAACCTCACCCATGTGATAATTCTTAAGAAAGCTCATTGTTTTCAACATCTTTCGTAATGGAAAATGCAGTAAGGCAATTTTCGATCGATTATTCATACGTTTAGAGGGACTAAAACGAAAGCAATTATTCCGATTATTCTTAAAATAGGATTCCTTGTTCTGCCAGGCTATATTCCAAAGGTATATGCTGCAAATACCAACACTATCATAGACACAGGAAACGACATGACCAACCTTTGATGATATAGATGCATAGATCGTTGAAATTGAGAAATAATTTCAAATCTATTTTTAGACACACAGACACGCATATATACAAACAGGGGGATAAACAGATAGAATGACTAATTACGATCCAAGAAAAAAGTGTTAATTAACCAATTGATGAGGACTGCATTCTTACTATCCATGTAGTTATTACTAAGTGGCCCTTAGGGCCACTTAGTAATGTGTACATGAAATTGAGGTCCTTTTCGGAATTTTACTTTGCAAAGAGTGCCATCTGATCACAATGATCACACCAACAAGATCCTCGCTAAGTACTCCCATGATGCCATCTTCACTAAACATCGGAACCGTGCCTGTTTTATCCCAGTCTGATTCTCATACATGACAACGACAATGCTTCCAGCGCATTCAGGCAGTGCTTCACTCTGTACACCATAAATATATGCATTTTGTTTTTGTGTTCACGATGAGTCCCTATTAAGCTAGGCACAATAATCACACCAACAAGATCCTCGCAAAGTACTCCCATGATACCATCTTCAAATATCGAAACCGTGCCTGTTTTATCCCAGTCTGATTCTCATACATTAATGACAACGTTTCCAGGTGATTCAGCCAGTGCTTCACTCTGGACACCATACATATGAGTATTTTGTTTTTGTATTCACGGTGGCACAGTACCTCTGAACCCCCGGTAATATAGGAACTTGAACGTCATACTTATGTTAACCTTTGGTAATCAAGATAACAAACAAGCCCTGGCTATTACAATTCTGAAGAAACTTGTATCCATAAAACAAAATATAAGAATGTAAATGTAATATAAATATGATATGAATATGAAATGTAAGGTGAAGGATATTTAAAACTGATAAGACTTTAGTAGTAAAGTTTGATGTATTAATAAGCATACACACGAATATTACTCTTTAAAACATTCAAACTGTAAAAATTAAACACATAATCACTGAGTAAGAGTCAGAAAAAATAAAGCAAAAATCTACAGACATAAGAATAATAGATAAATTTCCGATAACATATGATTAAGATTGCTAAAATAATATATAAAATTGCTAAAATTATATACACATAACAATCAGTTTGAAAAT
>NW_028234410.1:39509322-39511822 GCF_977035675.1 Penaeus japonicus
TTCTTACTATCCATGTAGTTATTCCTAAGATGAGATCAGTTCACTAAATCGCAAGGCCTCATTAGCCCTTAGGGCCACTTAGTAGTGAGTACTTGAAATAAAGATCCGTTTCGGAATTTTACATTCGCATACATTAATGACAATGCTTCAGGCAGTGCTTCACTCTGTACAACATACATATGAGTATTTTGTTTTTGTTTTCACGATGAGACACTGCCTTTGAACCCCCATAAAGCTACGGTAATATAGGAACTTGAACATCATACTTATGTTATTGTGGTTGATTATCAGTTTTCAAACATTCATTGAAACAAGGAATGAATCTTTGATAACCAAGATAATAAACAAGCCCTGGCTATTACAATTTTGTAGAAACCTGTATTTATAAAACGTAATATAAGAACGTAAATGTACAGATTGATATAAATATGAAATATAAGGTTTGATAATAAAGTTTGATGTATAAATAAACATACACACGAATAATACTCATTGAAACATTCAAACTGTAAAAACTAAACATATATTCACTAAGTAGGAATCAGAAAAAAATAAAGCAAAAATAAGAATAAGACATAAGAATAATAGATAAACTTCCGATAACACATGATTAAGATTGATAAAATTATATATATGTGCATGAGGGATATATACACATAACAATCAGATTAAAAATACATGAAATAAAGGACCATTTAGACAAAGCAAACAGGAAATCATAACCATTACTTTAAAATTAGCACAACCGATAGCGTCGCTTGACCTCATAAGACCAAGGAGCCATCCGGTGAAATCCTCGCATTAATGAGATCTTTCCGCCAAATGTCACATCAAACACATGAGCATAATGATCTCATCAACAAGTTCTTCGGTGAGGGTTCTTGTGGACGTGACACCTTCGCCCAACTTTGGAACGTTGCCAATTCCAGCTCAGTGTGAGCATCCTATTCCAAAGAACATTTCGGTTAATATAGACAGTTCTTCACTCTCTACACCACACATGGGACTCCAGTGTCCGGTGTTTGTGAAGGAAGGGGTGGCCTGTCGCAGGAAGACAAGGAGGCTTGGTGGTCGTCAGTCTGAGAATCCTTTAGCCAGAAGAAGATTAGTCTTTGAGGCGGAGAGGGAGGAGTGAAGGAATCTTTATTATCATGTGACCTGAGAGATGCTTCTTGCGATACAATAAATGAAGAATATTATTAGTAATTTCGTTTACATTTTTTTTTATTGTTATTCTTGCGATGTTGATATTATTGATGTTATACCAATGTAATATTCTAAATTCGTTAAATATGTATATGTGCATATACATACACACATATAAATATCTATATTTATAAATAAATACATATATATACAATTTTATATATACAAATAGATAAATATATATATATATATAGATAAATAGATATCTCTCTCTATATATAGATAAAGATATAGATAGATATATAGATAAATAATACATATATGTACATATATATGTATATATATGTATATATATATATGTGTGTTGTGTTTATGTACATATATGTATATAGCGATTATTTCGACACATGATTTAATCAAGCACTCTACATAATCAGAACATAAGGACTTTCAACATAAACCATTAGCTTTGACAGCATAGGCTGGCAATACATTAAATGCAATGAGAAATGTTACGTAAATTGAATTACAAAAATAACAAGTAAATTTCACAGTAACTGTTCATTAAATGGAGTTTCCGTTATTTTTGACAGTTTGACCCACTAGTACATTCATTATATTTAAGGTTGTAAGTCTGTTATAAAACTGCTCATTTACCGGCAACCTTTTGTTACGGAATCCAATAGCGGGGTCAAGGAACCAGTGACCTGCTTGGAGGCTGTTTGGAAAAAATGAGTCCCATTTAGCTAAGGTAATATTGGAAAATGAACGTCTTTTTTAAGTTATGGCGGTAGATTATTTTTTTTATTCTTGATTAAAACAAATAATGGCCCTGACAAACAATACGATGAAGAAGGCCTTGGCATTGTAATTTTATATATATGCGCGGAAATATAATATTGTCATAAGCATACCCATAAACATTACGCATGTAAACATTCAAATACTAATAACTAAATGCAAAAGCTGAAAAGTCTGAGCAGTGATATAATCATCCTTTTATCTCTAAATACAAGGTCATTCCATAGTCTTTGGCCCTCCTAAGAGCTTGGAGCCATTTTATAGTGATAATTCACTAAATCAGAAATATTACAAAATTCCTCCCACGTATTTAAAACTATATAACTACGAAGTGAAGAATCAGTAAAAAGTACCAAACATGTATAAAATGTATCAGCATAAAGATGCATTTAACCACCGGAAACTGCAAATCCTAAGCAGTCGTGAGGACACTTGACCTCACAAGACCAAAGAGTCACACGGTAAATGTTACCATATTAATGAGATCTTTCCGCCAAATACCACATCAAACAAATGAGCACAATGATCTCATCAACAAGTTCTTCGCTGCGGG
>NW_028234410.1:39519322-39521822 GCF_977035675.1 Penaeus japonicus
GTGTGTGTGTGTGTGTGATCTCATTAATACGATTTATTTTCCCGTGTGGCTCTGGTCTTGTGAGGTCAAGCGACACTATCGCCTGACCTTACATTGAACGATTGCTTATGATTTGCAGTTTCCGGTGGTTAAATGCATCCTTATGCTGATACATTTTATACATGTTTGGTACTTTGTATTGATCCTTCACTACATAGTTATATAGTTTTAAATACGTGGGAGGAATTTTGTAATATTTCAATATACAATGGCTCCAAGCTCTTAGGAGGGCCAAAGACTCTATGGAATGACCTTATATTTAGAGATAAAATGATAATCATATTTACTATATAGACTTTTCAGCTTCTGCATTTAGTTATTAGTATTTGAATGTTTACATGCGTAATATTTCTGAGTATGCTTATGACAACATTATATTTCCGCACATATGTATAAAATTACAATGCCAAGGCCTTCTTCATTGTTCTGTTTGTCAGGGTGATTTTTTGTTTAGATCAATAATTAAAAAAATATAATCTACCGCCATAACTTGAAAAAAAGACGTTCATTTTCCCATATTACTTTAGCTAAATGGGACTCCAAACAGCCTCCAAGAAGGTCATTGGTTCCCTGGTCCCGTTATTGGATTCCGTAACAAAAAGTTGGCTTACAACTCTAAAGATAATGAATGTACTAGTGAGTCAAACTGTCAAAAATAACGGAAACTCCATTTTATGAACAGTTACTGTGAAGTTTATATAAATACTATGTTTGTCTTTTAATTCACGTAACATTTCTCATTGCATTTAATGTATTACCAGCCTATGCTGTCAAAGTTAATGCTTTATATTGAAAGACTTTATGCTCTGATTATGTAGAGTGCTTATATATGATTATAAATCATGTATCGAAATAATCGCTATGTATGTGTGTGTATTTATGTATGTGAATATATATATATATATATATATATATATATATATATATATATATATATATATATATATATATATATACATACATATACTTACATATACATACATATATATATGTGTACATACATGAATATGTATGTATGTGTATATATATATATATATATATATATATATATATATATATATATATACATGCATATATATTTAACGACTTTAGAATATTACTTTGTTATGATATTAATAGTATCAACATCGCAAGAATAACAATAAAAATGTTTGTAAAAGAAATTACTAATAATATTCTTCATTTATTGTATAGCAAGAGGCATCTCTCAGGTCACATAATAATAAAGATTCCTTCACTCCTCCCTCTCCGCCTCAAAGACTAATCTTCTCCTGGCTAAAGGATTCTCAGACTGACGACCACCAAACCTCCTTGTCTTCCTGCGACAGGCCGCCCCTTCCTTCACAAACATCGGACACTGGAGTCCCATGTGTGGTGTAGAGAGTGAAGAACTGTCCACATTAACCGAAATGTTCTTTGAAATAGGATGCTCACACTGAGCTGGAATTGGCATCGTTCCAAAGTTCGGCGAAGGTGTCACGTCCACAAGAACCCTCACCGAAGAACTTGTTGATGAGATCATTATGCTCATGTGTTTGATGTGACATTTGGCGGAAAGATCTCATTAATGCGAGGATTTCACCGGATGGCTCCTTGGTCTTATGAGGTCAAGCGACGCTATTGACTGTGGTTGTTTAACGGATGGTTATGATTCACTGTTTTCGTTGCCTTAATGGACTTTATTTCATGTATTTTCAATCTGATTGTAATTGTATATATCCCTCCTGTACTTGTATATAATTTTATCAATCTTAATCATATGTTATCGGAAGTTTATCTATTATTCTTATGTCTGTTGATTTTTGCTTTATTTTTTTCGGATTCTTACTTAGTGATTATGTGTTTAGTTTTTACAGTTTGAATGTTTCAGTGAGTAATATTCGTGTTTATACTTATTTATACATCAAACTTTAAGACTAAAGTCTTATCATTGTTAAATATCCTTCACCTTACATTTCATATTTATAGCAGTCTCTATATTTACGTTCTTATTTTACGTTTTATTAATAGCGATTCATTCAAAATTGTAATAGAAAAGGCTTGTTTATCATCTTGGTTATCAAAGATTCATTCCCTTGGTTCAATGAATAATTGAAAACTGTGATAATCAACCACAATAACATAAGTGTGACGTTCAAGTTCCTATATTACTGTAGCTTAATGATGGTATGGTGTCATGGGAGTACTTAGCGAGGATCTTGTTGGTGTGATCATTGTGATCAGATGACACTCTTTGTGATGTAAAATTCCAAAAATGATCTTAATTTCATGTACACATTACTAAGTGGCCCTAAGGGCTAATGAGGCCATGCGATTCAATGAACTGATCTCATCTTAGGAATAACTACATGGATAGTAAAAATACAGTCCTCATCAATTGGTTAATTAACACCGTAATTAGTCATTCTGTCTGTCTATCCCTGTCTATATATATATGCGTATTTATGTGTGTATAAAAAAT
>NW_028234410.1:39539322-39541822 GCF_977035675.1 Penaeus japonicus
AACATTCTATCTCATACAATATACGATAAAGGCAAATATCAGCTGGTCTGATTTAGGAGGCCCAAATACTTTATGGAATGACCTTGTTTTTAGAGATAAAGGATGATTATATTAATGCTCAGACTTTTCAGCTTCCCATTTATAGTTATTACTATTCAAATGTTCACATGCGTAATGTTTGTGTATATACTTATGTATAAATTAACCTTTATTATCAGAATCTTATGTTTCCACACATATATGTATCACTAACAGCATTTACGTTATTAGAGAATATTATAGGTTGCCTGTGATTTAATGACAGTAATTGTGTTGCGTTCTACGTATTACATTTCATCAAAATTACAATGTCCAGGCCCTCTTTATCCATATGATTATCAGTTCGATTTTTTGTTTTGACAAAGAATTTAAAATGAAAAAAAAAATCTACCGCCATAACTTAAAAGAGACGTTAATTTTCCCATATTACCTTAATTAAATGGGACTCAAAAGTTTTCCAAACAGCTTCCTCGATCCTGCTATTTGATTCCGTAACAAAAGCTAATCTCAATTTTATGACAGACTAACATAATAAATGCACTTTACTTGTAGATCAAACTCTGTCAAAAATAATTGAAGTGTAAAGTAGATTGACTTAAATCTACAATTTTATGTTGAAAACAAATTGACACGGAAACTCCATTTTATGATCACAATTACTGTGAAATTTATGTCAATGCCACATTGTCATTCCTCATTGCAGTTAATATATTGCCAAGCCACGTTATTAACGTTATTGCTATAAATGGAACGTGGTGATTATCTTCAGTAACTAAGGAACGCATAAATAATAGTTTAAGCTTTGAATGGTACTGAATGGCGGTTTCATCTAATGAAAATTATTTCTTGGAAACAAAACCACTATTTATTGCATCGCAAGGATAACAATAAAAATATTTGTAAAATGAATCACTAATAATATTCTTCATTTATTATATCACAAGAGACATCTCTCAGGTCACATGATTATAAAGATTCCTTCACTCCTCCCTCTCCGCCTCAAAGACCAATCTTCTCCTCGCGCAAGGATTCTCAGACTGACGACCACCAAACCTCCTTGTCTTCCTGCGACAGGCCACGCCTTCCTTCACAAACACCGGACACTGGAGTCCAATGTGTGGCGTAGAGAGTGAAGAACTGTCCACATGAACTGCAGTGTTCTTTGGAATAGGATGCTCACACTGAGCTGGAATTGGCATCGTTCCAAAGTTGGGCGAAGGTGTCACGTCCATAAGAACCCTCAACGAAGAACTTGTTGATGAGATCATTGTGCTCGTGTGTTTGATGTGACATTTGGCGGAAAGATCTCATTAATGCGAGGATTTCACCGGATGGCTCCTTGGTCTTATGAGGTCAAGAGACGCTATCGACTGTGCTTTTATTAGACGAATGGTTATGATTTCCTTTTTGCTTTACGTTAATGTACCTTTATTTCATGTATTTTCAATCTGATTGTTATGTGTATATATCCCTCTTGCACTTATATATGATTTTAGCAATCTTAATCATGTGTTACAGTTTGAATGTTTCAATGAGTAATATACGCGTTTATGCTTATTTGACACCAAACTTTATTACTAAAGTCTTTTCAGCGTTAAATATCCTCCATCATTTATTTCATATTTATATAAATCTCCACATTTACGTTCTTATATTACATTTTATAAATACAAGTTTCTTCAGTATTATAATAGCCAGGGTTTCTTTATCATTTTGGTTACCAATAATCCATTTCCTTGTTTTAATGGATAATTGAAAACTGTGATAATCAACCACAATAACATAAGTATGACGTTCAAGTTCCTATATTACCGAAGCTTAATGGGGGCTCATCGTGAACACAGAAACAAAATGCATATATTTATAGTGCACAGAGTGGGATAAAACAGGCACAGTTCCGATGTCCGGTGAAGATGGCATCATGGGAGTACTTAGCGAGGATTTTGTTGGTGTGATTATTGTGATCAGATGGCACTCTTTGTGATTTAAAATTCTGAAAAAGGATCTTAATTTCATGTACTGCTAAGTGGCCCTAAGGGCTAATGAGGCCATGCGATTCATTGAACTGATCTCATCTGAGGAATAACTACATGGATAGTAAGAATGCAGTCCTCATCAATTGGTTAATTAACACCGTAATTAGTCATTCTGTCTGTCTATCCCTGTCTAAATATATATGCGTATTTATGTGTGTATAAAAAATAGATTGAAATTATTTCTCAATTTCAACGATCTGTGCATCTATGTCATCAAAGGTTGGTCATGTCGTTTCCTGTGACTATAATAGTGTTGATATTTGCAGCATATATCTTTGGAACTTAGCCTGGCAGAACAAGAAATCCTATTTCTTAAGAATAATCGGAATAATTGCTTTCGGTTTAGTCCCTCTAAACGTATGAATAATCGACCGAAAATCGCCTTGCTGTATTTTTCCATTACGAAAGATATTGAAAGTTAAATG
>NW_028234410.1:39546822-39551822 GCF_977035675.1 Penaeus japonicus
ATACACATATATACATAAAAATGCATATATATGTATATATATATGTATATATATATATACATATTTATGCATATATGTATATATATATATAATCATATATATATGTATATATGTATATATATACATATATATAAAAATATTTATATGTATATATATACATATATATAAAAATATTTATATGTATAAATATATACATGTGTATACATATACATATGCATACGTATACATATATACATATATATACATATATATGCATATATGTATATATAAACATATATATATACATACGTATGCATATATGTATATATATATATATACATATACACATATATATGCTTATATGTATATATACATATATACATATATATGCATATATGTATATATACATATATACATATATAAACATATATATATATATATATGCATATATGTATATATATATAGATATATACATATATACACATATATACATATAAATGCATATTTATGTATATATAATATATATACATATATATACATATATACATATAAATGCATATATATATGTATATGTATATATATATATATATATATCTATATATATATATATATATATATATATATTTATTAATATATATATATATATATATATATATATATATATATATATATATATATATGTATGTATATGTGTATATGTATACGTATATATACATACACACATATATATATACATATATATACACATATATACATACGCGTATATAAATACACACATATATATACATATATATACACACACATATATAAACATGTACATATATACATATATATACACATATATACATATATATGCATATATACATAAATACATATATATATACATATATATATATACATATATATACATATATATATACATACATATACATACATATGCATATATATACATATACATAAATATACATATAAATACATACATATGCATATATATATACATATATATACATATAAATACATACATATGCATATATATATATACATATATATACATATAAATACATATATATGCATATATATGTATATATGTATATATATGTATATATATGTACATATATATATATACATATATATATATATATATATATATATATATATATATACATATATATATGCATATATATATGTATATATATATACATATACATATACATGAGTGATTAGATAACTGACTCGTGTAATCAATTACAAGGGTGATTAAATTTTAAAAAGTGAAATTAAACCACTATTAATATTCTTCATTTATTGTATTGCAAGAATGGTAATCAATTCTCAGGTCATATAATTCTAAAGATTCTTCATTCCTCCCTCTCCGCTTCAAAGACCAATCTTCTCCTCACGTAAGGATTCTCAGACTGACGACCACCAAACCTTCTTGTCTTCCGCAATGCCTTCCTGCGACAGGCTGCCCCTTCCACCACAGGCACCGCACACTGGAGTCCAGGGTGAGGCGTAGAGAGTGAAGAGCTGTCTGGATCCGTTACAGCTTCCTTTCCAATCAGCTGTTCACACTTGGCTACAATATGCATGGTTCCAAAGTTCAGTGAAGAAGGTATAATGGCCAGAGGAACCCGCAGCGAGGAACTTGTTGATGAGATCATTGTGCTCATGTGTTTAATGAGATACTTGGCGTACAGGTCTCATTTATACGATTTTTTCCCCCGTGTTACTCTTTGGTCTTGTGAGGTTAAGCGACACTTATATTGAACGAATACTTGTGATATCAGTTTCCGTTGATTAAATGATAATACATTTTAATGATCCTTACTTACATAGTTATATAGTTTTAAATGCGAGGAAGGATTTTAGTAATATTTCTGATTTAGTGAATTATCACTATACAATGGCTCCAAGCTATTAGGAGGGCCAAGACTATGGAATGACCTTGTATTTAGAGATAAAATGATGATCATATTTACTGTTTAGACTTTTCAGCTTCCCATGTATAGTTATTACACATTTGAATGTTTACGTGCGTAATGTTTTTTGGTATCCTTATGGCATTATATTTCCGCACATTTCCGCATTACAGAGTTTGATGTGACATTTGGCGGAAAGATCTCATTAATGCGAGGATTTCACCGGATGGCTCCTTGGTCTTACGAGGTCAAGCGACGCTATCGACTGTGCTTATTTTAAACGAATGGTTATGACTTCCTGTTTGTTTTGCGTTAATGAACCTTTATTTTCATGTTTTTCAATCTGATTGTTATATATGCATATCCCTCCTGCACTTATATCATTTAGCATTATTACATGAATTAATCCAATAAATGCAATTTGATTTTAATGATTTTTTTTTGGATTAGCAGTATACATATTTGATCTCTTTAAAAGGATAACTATAATTACTGCTCACACTTTTCAGTTTATGCGTTTAGTCTTCACAGTTTGAATGTTTCAATGAGTAATGTTCGTTTGTATATTTTTTATATAAAGCTTTATTACTAAAGTCTTTGCTGTGCAAAATATTATTTACTTTGTATTTCATATTGATATCCATCTCTTATATTACGTTTTATAAGTACATGTTTTTTCAAAATTGTAATAGTCAGGGCTTGTTTATTATTTTGGTTACCAATAATTAATTTCCTTGTTTTAATGACTAATTGAAAACTGTGATAATCTACCACAATAACAAGAATAACGCTCATGTTCCTATATTACCGTAGCTTAATGGGGGTCAAAGGTACTGTGTCATTGTGACCATAAAAACAAAATGCACATATGTATGGTGTACAGAGTGAAGTACTGCCTGAATTGCTCTTTGTAATCTGAAACTCTGAAAAGGATCTTGATTTCAAGTGGCCTCATCTTAGGCACAACTACATTGATAGGAACACTGCAGTCTTCATCAAATGGTCGATTAACGCATTTTTCGTAGATTGTAATTAGTCATCTGGTTATCTACCTGTATATATATAGTATACATATATATATATATATATATATATATATATATATATATATATATATATATATATATATATATATATATATATACGTGTCTGTATGTATATGTGTAAAAAAGTAAATTTGAAATGATTTCTAAATTTTAACGACCTATGTAACTATGTTACCAAAGAGTGGACAAGTCGTTCCCTGTGACTATATATGTAGTGTTGATATTTTCAGGATATATCTTTGGAATATAGCCTAACAGAACAAGGAATCCAATTTTTTGCTTTCATTTCGGTCCCTCTGTCTGGATAATCGACCGAAAATCATCTTGCTGTATTTTTCCATTACGAAAGATGTTGAAAACTGATTGAGCTTTCTTAAGAATTATCACATGGGTGAGGCTTATTAGCTACTCCACGATTAATACTAATATTACCATATGTCGCTATGCAAGCTGCCAGCAACTAATCATAATTTATTTTATTCATGTTATGCATTTCTAAAATATGTCCTGCAATATTTTTACTTCTCTTCAGTAATCGGACATGGGAGTTCATCGGCGTCTTGTTTTCGGAGTTCAAATCTGGGATACTTAGTCGAGCGTGATTGAGCGTATGTATTAGATATAAATAGTAACACTAAATTTGCCAAGTATTATCCATCGATTCATTATTTTTTCTTTACAGCGTTTACCATTACGGAATGCATAGTGAAAAAAAATGTAAAGGAATCATATTTCAATAGGAAAATAATTTGTAAAATAATAACTTTTAATATTTTTGTTTATTACATCACAAGAGACATCTCTCGGGTCGCATGGTTATAAAGATTCTTCATTCCTCCCTCTCCGCCTCAAAGACCAATCTTCTCCTCGCGTAAGGATTCTCAGACTGACGACCACCAAACCTTCTTGTCTTCCGCAATGCCTTCCTGCGACAGGCTGCCCCTTCCACCACAGGCACCGCACACTGGAGTCCAGGGTGAGGCGTACAGAGTGAAGAGCTGTCTGGATCAATTCCAGTTTTATTTGGAATCTGGTGTTCACACATGGCTACAGTATGTACGGTTCCAAAGTTCAGTGAAGAAGTAATTGTTGGAGAGACCATCGTGCTCATGCTATTGACGTCACACTTGGTGTACAGATCTCATTAATACGATTCTTTTTACCGTGTGGCTCTTTGGTCTTGTGAGGTCAAGCGACACTATCGACTGACCTTATATGAAAGGAATAATTATAATTTCCGGTTTGTGTTGTCGAAATGCGTTTTATTTATATGTTTTTTTTTTCGATTCGATTGTTATGTATGCATATTACTTCTGTATCTACATTATTTTGTAATATTATGTAAATCTGTCCAAAATATTTGAATAATTATATATACTGCTCAGACTTTTCAGTTTCTACATTCAGTTATGGCAATATAAATGTTTAAATATCTAGTGTATATTTATGTAAATGTAAAACTTTATTACTAAAATCGTATACGTAAAAGGCTTTCTAATTTACTTTTTTTATATCTATATCAATCTCAGCATATACGATGATGTATAATAATACATTCTGCGTATGATTTCAGCAACCATTTTTGTGTTATTTTGCGTTGTCTAAATGCACCTTTATGCTTGAACATTTTAAATCTGATTATTATGGATGTATATCACTCATGTAGTTACACTATTTTGTAAAATATGATTTAGTTCAACATGAGCATTTTGGTCAAGTTTTACATGCAGTTTTAGAAATATTTTGATCTTGATTTCTTTATCAGTCTAGTTATCGGAAGTTTCTTTGCTATAATTGTATCTGTTGATTTTAGTCTTGGTATCTTTTACTGATTCTTACTCGTACAGCCTCTTAGAAAGCATGGGAGGATTGTGGTGTTTCTGATTTGAGTGAATTAGTACTATATAAATGGCTACAAAGTCTTATGCGTGTCGGAGACTGTGTGAAATGACCTTAAACTTAGAAGTAAAATGATAATAATATTTACTGCTCAGAATTTTTAGTTTCTGCATTTAGCTTTTACAATCTGAATGTTTAAATTCGTAATATTAGTGTC
>NW_028234410.1:39557023-39559523 GCF_977035675.1 Penaeus japonicus
CCCCCCCCCCCTCTCTCTCTCTCTCTCTTGTCGCTCTTTAGCGCTCGTTGCCAGCAGGTCTTCAGAATGTGGATTCCAGTCACCCACTCTATTTATTTTTGTATCTCGAACACCGATCTTATCCGTGATACATCTCGACTCCGTAGCAGTAACAGGCTCCCCCTTCCCCCTTCCCCCTTCCCCCTCCCCCTCTCTTCTCATCCCCCTTCCGTCTTCTCCTTCTCCCTCCCTTCTTTAACTCTTCCCCCTTTCCCCTCTCTCATAACCCTTCCGTCTTCTCCTTCTCCCTCCCCTCTTCAACTCTTCCCCCTTCCCTCTCATCCCTCTTCCCCTTCCCCTCTCATCCCCCTTCCCTACTTCATCCCCTCTTATCCCCCTTCTCCCTGCCCCCTCTACCCTCTCACTCCCCCCTCCCTTCTTACGCTCTTCCTCACCTCTTCTATTACACCTCCCCTACTCCCACCCTTCTCTTACTCTCTCCCTCCCTTTCTCCCACCCTTCTCTTACTCTCTCCCTCCCCCCCCCCTTTCGCTCTCTCTCTCTCTCTCTCTCTCTCTCTCTCTCTCTCTCTCTCTCTTCTCTCTCTCTCGCTCTATCTTCCTCTTTCTCTTCCCTCTCTCTCTCTCTCTCTCTCTCTCTCTCTCTCTCTCTCCCTCTCCCTCTCTCTCCCCCCCCTCTCTCTCTCTCTCTCTCTTTGCCTCTCTCTCTCTCTCTCTCTCTCCTTCTCTCTCTCTCTCTCTCTGCCTCTCTCCTCTCCTCCTCTCTCTCTCTCGTCTTGCCTCCCCACCTACTCACCCACATCCCAGGGCTGGCGGAGGGGTGGGGTGGGGGGGGGTGGGGGGTGTCGAGCCCTGGGCTGGGGGGGGGCTGGGGGGGGGGCCGGGCCCCCTGGGGGGGGGGGGGGGTCCCTGGGGGGGCCCCTGGGGGGGGCCCTCCCAGGGGGCTGGGTGGGGAGCTGGGCGCCTCCGCGCCACCCCCCCCCTCCAACAGTACACACACCTCCTTATCTCGCATCTTCATCTTCCATCTCGGTATAAACAAGCCTGTGGAGATGCTGTGGAGGATAACGCCAAATCACAGGAACTTCGGGCGACTCTCAGTCAGACATCGGAGGTGGGGCGGGGGGGAGGGTGGGGGGGGGGGGGGGAGAGGAGGGGAGGAGGAGGAGAAAGGGAGATATGGGGGAGAGGGAGGGTAGATATGGGGGGTAGGGAGGGGAGAAGGGGAGGGAGGGGGGGAGGGAGGGGAGAGAGGGAGATCAGGGGGGGGAGGGGAGAAGGGGAGATATGGGGGGTGGAGGGATGGAGGGGAGAAGGGGAGATCAGGGGGGTGGAGGGATGGAGGGGAGAGCGGGAGGGGGAGAAGGGGAGATCAGGGGGCTGGAGGGATGGAGGGGAGAAGGGGAGATCAGCGGGGGAGGGAGGGAGGGAGAAGGAGGGGGAGGATAAGGAGGAGAGGGAGGGGGAGACAAGGGAGTGAGAGAGGGTGATGAAAAGGAAGGGGCAGAGGGACGAGGAATAGAAGGAAGACAAGAGGATAGAGGAAGGGGGAGAAGTGAAGGATGATCGTTTGTGTGTGGGGTTGTGGTGGGGGAGAAGGCGGCAAAAAGGATGTGGGGGGGGGGGCCAGTCGAGGGTGTGGCGGAGGTAGAGAAGGGAGAAGTACCGAGACAGGGAGAAGTTCATAGGAGGAGAAAATAGGGAGGGAGAGAGAGTGAGTGTGATATATAGATCTCAAGGAGGCGTGCTGATAGGCCCTTTTTTCCCCCGAGATTGTCAGAAATGGTTTAAGTGAACCCAGATGTTTTTTTATCACTGTTGGGGGATCGGGGTTGGATCCTTCATATATTAAATTGGGGTGTTGGGATGTGGTGGGATGGGGGGGGGGGTGCGGGGGGGTGGGGCGCGCCTCCCCCGGGGGCCCTCGACACCCTCAGTGCCCTCCCTCTGATGTGTGGGCTGGTGAGGGGGGAATTTATATTGATTCTCTGAAGACTGGGCGGTGGACGCGAGGGAGCGAGAGAGCTGTATGATGGCATGTTTAAGAGTGATCTATGTATGAGTGAGGAGAATTTGTGGGAAGAATGTTGATAATTAGGAGAGTTGTGATGATGATGGTGATGATGATGTAAATGAGGGGAATGATGATGATGATGATGATGATGATAAGAGTGAAAATGAGGATGATAATTATTATGATGAATAAAGATCATTGTAATTACAACATAAGCAATAATGATAACAACAAAGCAACACTCATAATTATATTATAAAAATGATGATAATGATACTGTTAATTTGTTAAGATTGATAGTAATGATAATGATTATAATGACAATATTCATAACAATGATAATTGTATTGATAAATGATAACAAATGGTAACAATCTATATTCATTAAAAAAATAGTACTTGGATAATGAATTATGATGATAATGACTGAATTGACTTACGGTATTAATGATAATTTACAACTTACTAGTAAAAGTAGTGATAATAA
>NW_028234410.1:39564523-39567023 GCF_977035675.1 Penaeus japonicus
ATAGTGATCACGGTAATATTAGCCTTGATGTTCATAGCAAACATTTAGATAACGATAAATCAAAAGAAATTGTATTAATAACGTCTATAGTAATGATATAAATTGTGATGATGATGATGATTATGATGATTATGATAATGATAATGACAACGATAATGATATAGATAACTACCATGATAAAATAATGATGATAATGTTAATAATAACACGATAATGATGATAGCAATAACAATGATAATAACAATGGTGATAGTAATAACAATGATAATGATAACAGCAACAACAACAGAAATGATGATGACAATAATATTGATGATAGAACTACTAATACTAACACTAGTAATAGTAATAACGCTGATGATAGTAATGATAGTAAAGCTAATAACAGCAATATTATTATTACTACTACTGCTAACAATAATGATGAAAATGATAACGATACATAGACAGTGATGATAATGATAGCAATAAAAATGAAGATAATAACATCAACATTCAAAACAGGAAAAATAACAAAAAAACAAAAACAAAACAAAAAAACACACACTCACAATGATGAAGATAATGAAACTCTTTAAGATAATAATGATAACGATCCAAAATTCCTCTCACTCACCCCCCACCCCCGCACCCGCACCCCCGACCCCCACCCCTACCCCCACCCCCGCACCCCCACCCCCACCCCCACACCCCCACCTCCGCCTATTTCATACAGACACACAGCCGCCCACGAGAGTCGACGCCCGCGAAGGATATGATGGATGAACGCCCTCGCGCCCCGCCTCAACAGAGAGATAAACGGGCGTGCAATCAACTCGCGGGCGTAAGAGCGACATTTGGGCGTGGCTCTCCGCTGGCCGGCAATTAATTGAACGCTAACAAGATAATTAATGGCGCTGACGCTCGCTCTCGAATGAGAAAGGCTGACGCAGGCACGGGCTGACGGGATGATGGGCGGAAGGAGGGGGGGAGGGAAGGGAGGAGGGAAGGGGGGAAGGAAGGGGGAGGGGGAGAGGAGGATGGGAAGGGGGGGTGGGATGGGCAGGAGGGTGGGAGGGAGGAGGGAAGGAGGAGGGAAGGGGGAGGGAGGAAGAATGGGAAGGAGGGAGGGGAGGAAGGGAGGGAAGGAGGGAGGGAAGGGGGAGGGAAGGAGGGCAGGAGGGTGGGAAGGAGGGGGAGAGGAGGGAAGGGGGAGGATAGGAAGGAGGGGGAGAGGAGGGAAGGGGGAGGGTGGGAAGGAGGGAGGGAGACAGGGAAGACAGGGAGGGAAGGAGGAAGAATGGGAAGGAGGGAGGGAAGGAAGGGGGAGGGAGGGAAGGAAAGAGGGAGGGAAGGAAAGAGGGAGGGTTAGGAGGGAGGGGGGAAGGGAGGGTGGGAAGAAAGGCTGGCGAAAGGAGTAAGTGAGATAGGGAGGGAAGGCTGACAGTGGGAGGGAAGGAGGGAGGGAGTGAGGGAGGGAAAAGGGTGAAAGCTCCAGAGCAATCTATGTTTTTACGCAAGAGGGATTCATGAATGTGTGCATATTAACACACACACAGACACACACTCATGTGTGTGTGTATATATTATATATATATATATATATATATATATAATATATATATATATATATATATATATGTATATATATATATAATATATATATGTGTGTGTATATACATACATATATGTATTATATATATATATATATATATATATATATATATATATATATATATATGTATATATATATATATATATATATTATATATATATAATATATTATATATATATATATATATATATATATATATATATCTATATATATATATATATATACATACACACACCCACACACACACTCAACACACACACCACACACACACACCACACACCAACGACACACACAAAACACACACACACACACACACACACACATATATATATATATATATATATATATATATATATATCTATATATATTATATATATGTATATATATGTATATTATGTATATATATACATACACAAACACACCACACACACACACACACACACACTCACACACCACACACACACACATAATATATATATATATACATATATATATTATATATATATATATATATATATATATATATATGTAGATATATATATGTGTGTGTGTATATATTTATCTATATATATATATTATATATATATATATATATATATATATATATATGTCTATATATATAATATATACATATGTGTGTATATACATACATATATGTATATATATATATATATATATATATATATATATATATATATATATATATATATATATAATATATCTGTGTGTGTGTGTGTGTGTGTATGTTTATATATACATATATACATACATACATACATACATACATATATATATATATATATATATATATATATATATATGTGTGTGTGTGTGTGTGTGTGTGTGTGTGTGTGTGTGTGTGTGTGTGTGTGTGTGTGTGTGTGTGTGTATACATATATATATACA
>NW_028234410.1:39622023-39624523 GCF_977035675.1 Penaeus japonicus
CCACCTGCAGTCGGCGGACGATGGTGCGGGGCCGCAGGCCGTACTTCTCCGCGATCCGAGACGAGGACTTCCTCTGGCTGCGGCTGCCACTGGTGTTGTTGTTGTTGCTGTTGTGGTTGTTGTCGTTGCATATCGATATCTTGGTTGACTGACTCGCTGCCAAGCCCTCCATCTCTTTATCTTTGTCAATCATAGTTTCGAAGAAAACGGGGCACGGCGGATTACTACTTACAACCCCGTTAAAGTCTCCGCCGTTTCTCTCGTCACAGAAACCCAGAGTCGCCTATAACTACTTTCAAAAAACAACCCAGACGCAGAATAAATTACAAACAGGAACAGATTCTACCCTCTGATAAGAATGTTCCACACAACGTGCTGATGAAAGTTTCACTCATCTTGTTAACTGGCGAGTTTTTATTACGCATGCAAATTACTAATGATCTCACTAACTTCTCTGGAACACTGACCACTGTCCCGCTTAGATCGCTTTCCTGATACTGTTTCTTGTTTAGACAACTTCTTCCCGAGGCTTTGATATGGTTATCGTAACTTTATGTTTATCTCAAAGGATATCAAATTGAGACAGATTGTCAAAATAAAGAGTTTTTTTTCTTTCTTTCTTTCTTTCTCGCACGTGAGTAACTCTTCTTTGGCTCGAAATAAGACAAGTACAGTGCACTTCTTCCTGGCCCTCGTTTGCTTCGAGCAGGTCTTACGCCTCAGACAAGTTCAGAGCAAAGCAGATAACGTCAAGGGCTCTATCTGATGGCATAAATCACACTCGTAATCGGAGCAGCTCATTTGTTTACAAATCTTTTTGAAGTCACTTCACATACATCAACACAGTCGCGTTCCCGGTTCCCTCAGTCACTCTAGGTCTCCTCGCGAGAATCCCCGTCATCACACGAACGCCAGGTCGGCCTCCACGTCCTGCCGCGCACACGAACACACACGACAGCTGTCTCGGTCCTTCACGGGGTCACGTCCAGGCGTTTAATCACAGACTAGATAGCAGGAGTATTTGCTGCATGTAAGAATTGCGCAAACATGTGCCGACGGAGTGGAAGTTCTTCTTTTTCTGGAGAACGCAGATATGTCATCAGTTGTTCAACATGTTGTCTGGCGTGTCGGCCTCCTTGGCTGCCTCACCCCGACGTCGAGGGAACCACGGCTGCGCTGGGGTCCTCCGATCTAAGACTCATGCTGGAACGACAGAAACCAAAATAAATGTCATGAACTGGAAGCAAACGAACAGAAATATAGAGCAGAACTAGTGCTCGGTCGCGACGAGTTTGGAATTATGATGAAGCAGGGAATGTCACAGAAGACCATCTTATCACATACACTCAGTGTCAAGTTATTCTTTAAGAATGAAGTTTGATATTCCCACCTCGTAAAGCATGGCAGAGAGGGAGGCTTCCTGTGACCCGAGTGAACGCTGGCTTGTGCGTCCTCTCACATGGAGGGCAAAAGGTCCACTGAATCCCGCCCTCACACTCAGCCTCTGACCAGTTGGGCTCGCGCGCGTGCCCGTCGCTCTGACGTCACTGCGAGAGGGTTAATATTTCGTGCCCGGGTCAAAACATCCGTCATTCCGAACCGACAGCTTGAGGACACGAACGCGATCTAAAGCTCTCGAAATGGTGATGCGTAAAATCTTTCATATCGTGATAAAAAAATGTCCGAATCGAATCGTAAGAATTACAGATTTAGCGAAATGCCTAGTCCGGTGTCTCGCTGCGGGGCGGAAGGTCGACCGATTCAGTCAGGTGTCAGGCGTGGCGGGGGGCGCGCCGGCCGCCCGCTTCTCGCCTTGTTGCGCCGCTCTTAAAGCTTGTTAATCTCTTCATATCATATTCATGCCCTTCCAAATGGGCTTATATATATATATATATATATATATATATATATATATATATATATATATATATATATACATATATGTAATATATATATACATATATATTTATATAGATATATATATATATTACATATATATATATATACGATACGTATACATACACATACAAACATACATACATACATATACATACATAAATACATACATACATACATACATACATACTTATACATACATACATACATATACATACGTACATGCATACATATACATATACATACATACAGATGTACATACATACAATACATATATATACATACATAAATATATATATATATATATATATATATATATATATATATATATATATATACACACACACACACACACACACACACACACACACACACACACACACACACACACACACACACACACACACACACACACACACACACACACACACACACACACACACACACACACACACACACACACACACACATATACGGATAAAAAAGTTAAGCTCCTAATTCCTCAGATGATATCAATTAAAAGGGTTTTCCGTCTGACTACAAATTGATATCATAAAATTAAACATTCCTCTCTCCATCTCTCGCTCTCTCTCGTTTTCTCTTT
>NW_028234410.1:39629523-39634523 GCF_977035675.1 Penaeus japonicus
CTCGATTTTTTTTTTTTTTGAAACCCAATTATTAATCTTAGACAAGTTGAGAAAACAATATGCCATCCGTTAGCGCACGTCAGAAGTGATAGAGATATATTTCGGTGCAACATAGTGCAAGGAAGACCACATGTTTATGAGATGCTGTTGACAGCCTTTAGCAGACCAATTTCGAACCCGTCTCGGAGACAGACAAGGTCACACAAAAGATCAAACGAGTTAAAGAAAAAAAAAAATCGTCCTTACTCCTTCGTGGTCGGGTTGATGGGGTCCTTTTCCTCGTACGGGTCAACCTTGAGGTCATAGAGTTCAGGCTGCTTGGTTAGGTCATGCATCCAGGTCGGGTGGCAGTGGCAGCCCACGGAGTGACCCCAGCCGCATTGGGTGCTGCCCGGGTGCCACTTGTGCTTGTACAAGTACATTTTGTAGATGTGCTTATCTGTCGGGAGTGGTAGAGATAAGGCTTGGGAATTATCTTAGTTTCTTTCTGTTTTTTTTTCATTATTATTTATTATTATTATTATTTTCTTTCGTTTCCTTTGATCGCTCTTTTCTCTCTGTACTCCTTCCTTCCTCCGGTTCTCTGTTTCCGATCTCTTTAAGTTTATCTTATGCTCTATTTTTTCCTGTTTCACCTCTTCTCTCTTGCCCCCTCCCTCCACTAACCTCTTTATTTTTCTACAAGAAAACGAAACGAAAAAAAACAGAACATGAACGTTTGACAACTGAACAGGCTTAAAAAAAGGTACCCTTACTTTCTCTCCCTTCTCCCTTTATCACCCTCCATACCAATCTATCTCTCCCCTCCCTCACCCTCCCCCCTTCCCCTTTCCCCCTTATCACAACCCCAGTCTCCCACGCTCTCAATCCCTCTCTTCCATTCAATAAGAAAAGAAAAAAGAGAAAGAAAAAGGGAGATTTAGAGGCCAAATAAAGCACATCTCTAAACCAGCCGACTCACCCGTAACAAGCCTGACAGCATGGACGTTCTTACGACAGTGGTGGAGGAAGATTCGAGGAGGATGCGAGGGGGGTCGCGTCTCCCCCTTCAGGAGATCTGCGATACTCTCGCCGTCTAGTGCCTGAAGAACAAGACAAGGACGTGTTGTGGGTAGACAGAGAAAGGCAAGGACGTGTTATGGGGAGACAGAACAAGACAAGGACGTGTTATGGGCAGACAGAGCAAGGCAAGGACGTGTTATGGGTAGACAGAGAAAGACAAGGACGTGTTATGGATAGACAGAACAAGACAAGGACGTGTTATGGGCAGACAGAGCAAGGCAAGGACGTGTTATGGGTAGACAGAACAAGACAAGGATGTGTTATGGGGAGACAGAACGAGAGAAAAACGTGCTATGGGTATAGACAGAACAAAATAAGGACGTGTTGTGGGTAAAAGTGACTTGGGTATGCTGTTAGAGAAACGTGGATGGTTATTCAAGGAAGTCGAGGGAGTAAGTGTACAAGATGAAAAGTATAGGAGAGTAAGTGACAACAGACAAATACTGTATGTGATAAAGAATATGAAAAAAGTAGATGATGTCCTAAAAGTGACCGACATATTGAATAAGGAACTAAGAACGAAAGAATTATATAAAAATTATAACCGCCATGAATGAATGATAATGATGGAGAGAGAGAGAGAGAGAGAGAGAGAGAGAGAGAGAGAGAGAGAGAGAGAGAGAGAGAGAGAGAGAGAGAGAGAGAGAGAGAGAGAGAGAGAGAGAGAGAGAGAGAGAGATAGAGATGGAGGGGGAGAGAGAGAGATAGAGAAAGAGAGAGAGAGAGAGAGAGAGAGAGAGAAGGGAACAAGAGAGAGAGAGAAGGAGAGAGAGTGAGAAGAGAGAGATTAACGAGAGAGACGCAGAGATGAGAGGAGAAAGAGAAAGAGAAAGAGAAAGAAAGAGAGAGAGAGAGAAAGAGAGAGAGAGAGAGAGAGAGAGAGAGAGAGAGAGAGAGAGAGAGAGACAGAGACAGAAAGAGACAAATAGATAGATAGAGACAGAAAGAGACAAATAGATAGATAGATAGATAGAGAGAGAGAGAGAGAGAGAGAGCGAGCGAGCGAGAGAGAGAAAGTGAGAGAGTGACAGAGAAAGAAAGATAGATAGATAGATAGATAGAGAGAGATTGTGATTTTTTTTTTCTCTGAAACTATCCAGGTGCTCATTCGCCGCTGCTCCCTCACCTTACGCTCCATGAGTGAATGTGACTTGGCCATGATGTCATGCACGTTGGGAAGGCCAGCCAGGTCGAGTACAGTGGGCATGAGGTCCATGAGGGAGGTGGGCGTGTCCAGGGTCTTGCCCGCTGGAATGTGCCCTGGGTAGCGGTAAATTCCCGCCACGCGAATGCCCCCTTCGGCGCCGCCCATGACCTTTCCTCCTGAAGAAGGGGAGACGAGGTCACTATTGAGTGAGTGACACTTTTAATGGATTAACATAGTACAATATGACGTATTTCTTGGACCTACGTGATAAAAACATTACATATTAATGACCATTGCGAATATCAAAGTACAGCCCGTTACTGAAAAAAGTGAACTACAAATTAAGAATACATTTAAACGCCTGTTGCAAATATAATTTACGATCAGCATTGTCGTTAACCATCAATGCATCTATTACTGAATCACACATGATGAAACTTACCCTTGAACCGAGCCTTGGGGCATCATTATCCAACCTTAACATCGCCTAACCACCAAAATGCCCTTTCATGAGCATAAAAGGGCATTTTAATGAACAAACGCACACTTACCTCTGAAACGCCCATCACTGGCCTGGAACATCTACACTTAACGTCCTACTTTACCCTTGAAGCGCCCGTTGTATCCTCCGATCCGGCGTCCCTCGAGGTCCATGGCCTCCAGATGGGCGCCCTGGTCGGAGGTGAAGTACACGATGGTGTTGTCCTCGAGGCCGTGCTCCTTGAGGGCGGCCATCAGAGCTATCAGTTCCTGTTTATTCAGGATGCCAAATACGATGACGATGCAGCGGCTCAGTTTCTCGAGTATGACTAGCCACGCGTATATTACCGACGCCCTCGTCCAGCTCCTCGACGTTGTCTCCGTAGCTGCGGGAGGAGGGAGCTTGCCGTGAGGGTCTCGGTTTTGTTGTGGATTTATCATCAGTAGATTTATTTCAAACACAATTATTATTCTTTTTATAAATTAATTAATTTATTATCATTTTTTTCAATGGGCTTCATCATTTATGCTTATTTATTATTATTGTTCTATTCATTATGAATTACGCTATCTGTATAGTAGTCTCTCCCTTTCTCCCTTTCCCTCTCCCTGCCCCTACCTCCCTCTCCCTCTCCCTGCCCTCCTTCTCTCTCCCTCTCCCTATCCATCCCTCCCCCTCCCTTCTTCCCTCCCCTACAACATACACTCCACTCGCCCCTGCCCTCCCCCCCCTAACCCCCCTCCTCCCCTACCCCTCCCTCCCGCCGACACACCTCCCTCACATTCCTCCCCTCTGCCTTATCTATTAAGCCCCCTCCCCTCCCTCTACTTCCCCGTTTTACCCTAATTTTTATAATAACTAACCCTCCCGCCTAATCCTAAGTGGATTTTGTGCATTACGCTTTTACTTCTAAGAATCCACTTAGTTTTAATTTTGTCCCTCTAGTAATCCCTCCTACTTTTTTTTCCTTACCGTTATATTTCCTCAATTCATATATCCCTTTCCCTCTGCACCCTTCTCCACTCCCTCTCATCCTACCCCTCCCGACCCTCCTCCAATCCCCTTCGCACCCCTCCAATCCAATCCCTAATCACCAACACACCTTACCGCTGCTTGCTAACGCCCGTCATTGAGGCGTCGGTGGGGGCGGACGGCGCCGAGTACATGGGCGTGTGGACGTGGCCGAAGGAGTGGAAGAGGAAGAAGGGCTTGTCATCCTTAGCGTGATCCTTCAAGAACTCGCGGGACTCCTTGACCAGGCGTTGGGAGAGCCCGTCCAGCTGGATGGGCTGTTCCACCACCTTGTCCTGCCGCATCAGGAGGGAGTTGGCCATCCGCTGCAACCATGGCGAGACCTGGTGGGCGGAGGAGAGGGTTTGGTTGAGGGGTGCTGTATTTGTATTTCTATTATTATTATTATTATTATTATTATTATTATTATTATTATTATCATTATTAAGAGAGCGATTACATTGTTTGTCATTGTTTGGTTATTATTGTTATTAGTGTTTTATTATTGTTTGTTATTTATTTTCAAATCCTTATTATTATCATTGTTATTGATGCGTCATATTATATTATTATGTTATTATTATTGTTTGTTATTTATTATTATTATCAATATTATTATCATTTATTATTACATTTTATGTATTTATTATTTCATTACTCACTCATTATCACATTATTATTATTATTATCCCCACCAACTAGATATTTATCACATTATTATTATTATTAATTATTAATTATCTATATTATTGTGTAATTATTGTTATTATTATTATGATTGTTAAGATTATTATTGTTATTGTCCATTATTATTATTATTATTCATACATTACAAATTATTATTAATTAGAATCTTATCTTTTCTTTTTTTTTACTTGATTGCCATAAAATCGTGACGATGTATCTTTACGAAAATGTCCTTCAGTAATTGATATGGGTGTACGTTATGAGTAAGAGTGTATGCTTGTAAATGCTTTCATGATTTTATAGAAACTTAACAATCACGATAATAACGATGATAAATACCACCCCAAAAAAATGACCACAAATTCAGTAAAATGCAAATTCAGTAGAAAATTCGGTAGAAAAATTCAAAATCAAAATGAAGTGAAAAGAAAAAAGAAAAAGAAGAAGAAGAAGAAGACGAAGAAGAAGAAGAAGCAATACTGACAGACATAAAGAAGAAGAAGAAGCGAAAGAAGAAGAAGAAGAAAGAAGAGAAGAGAAGAGAAGAAGAAGAAGGAGAAGAGAAAGAGAAGAAGTAAAGAAGATAGTTAAGAACAAGAAGAAGAATGAAAA
>NW_028234410.1:39662023-39667023 GCF_977035675.1 Penaeus japonicus
TTTTTTTTCCCGGGGCAAGGAAATTTTTTTCGACCGGGATTGGGGTTTGATTTAAAAAATTTCATCTCAACATGTTTAAGATGTTTGTAGGTAGCGGTGTGTGAATGGTGAAGTGTTGTGGTGTTAGGTTTGGGGGTGTGGTGTGTGGGTGTGTGTGTGGGGGTGTGTGGGTGTGTTTGGGTGTGTGTGTTTTTGGGTGGGTGTTTTGGGTGTGTGTGGGGGGGTGTGTGTGTGGGTTGGTGTGGGGGTGTGTGGGTGTGTGGGGGTGGGTGTGTGGGGGTGTGGGGGGGTTTTATATATAAAATATATATATATCATATATATATGTGTGCAGTTGGGGTGTAGGTGTGTGAGTAGGTGTGTGTGGGGGTGTGTGTACTATATATTAACTTCAAATCACTGTGTGTGTGTCGGGGGTGTAGGAGTGTGTGAGGTGTGTGTGGGGTGTGGGACTCTTTTTATTATATATATCTATCTCAGTGTGTGTGTTGTGTGTGTTTTTGTGTGTGAGTTTGTCAAACTATACATATATATATATATGTATAATTTTATATATATAAATATTATATTTTATATATATATATATATATATATATATATAATATAGATATATATATGTAAATATAAACATATACATACCTTATAGCTTCTAGTTAGATTATTAGGTAATGGAGGTAGAATATATAGTTGTTCTTCTTTTGACAGTTATCCACAAGTAAATGTTATAAAATTAATACTGGAAGCTTTTTGGAAAACCTTGATTCATTTTTATTTTCCTGCTTTATATGGGAATATGAAGAACTGTTTGAGTAAAAAAAATCATTCTTCCTTGTACAAGAAAATGATAAACAAGAACCAGCATTGCAATATTATAAAAAATTTAAATCTCAACATGTAAACCCGCAGACATACGTTCGCTGATATATCACAGTATCAGATAAGATGATAACGTCAAGTTGAATATATATTAGATATTATATATATATATATATATATATATATATTTATATATATAAATATAGTTTATATAATATACATATAATAGGTTATACTAAGATAGATACGTATATATAATTTGGATATTGATTAAAACCACACACACAAACATATAGTTGTGGAACGTATATAATATACTATATATAGTGAGATATATACAACACACATACACACACACTCACATCAAACCATAGATATATTTATACGTATATATATAATATTAATTTTGATAATACACACACACACCACACACACATAATATATAGTTGCTATATATATACTATATATATTTTTTATATTTACACACCACTCACACACACACACACAGATAAATAAAATATATTAGATATATATATATATATATTCTTATGTTATTTATGGTTAGATATATTTATATTATATATATTTATATATATAATATAGATAACTATATATAGACGGAGATATATATTATACGTATATATATATGTAATATATATAGAGATATATTTATTATAGATTTATATAGTTCTTTATATTTATATATATACAACATATAGAGACGGATATATATATAAGTAATTTTATTTAGAGAAATTAGATAGAGTTAGATAGACATATAGATAGATATAATTTTATATAGATTAGATATTAATATATATATATATATAATATATATATAAAATAGACAATAAAGGAAAAACGTTGTTGCGGAACAAAGATTTATAATAAAATCTTCATATCCTAAAGCATAACAAAAAATATAGACAATCAATCTGTATTACTAAAGGCAGAAACTGATAAGTCTGAGTCAATAATATAATGCACTTATCTATTAAATAATCACAACCTAAACTGAAATAAGAAGTGATAGCTTACATAATCTTTGAATGGATAGAGGAAGTTCATTACACAACTTACCCTAAAATCTAACTAGTCGGTCATATAAGCAGTCATTATGTCTCTTACCTCACAAACAAAAGATTACAACGGTAAAAACTAACTCGCATTAAAGAATCTGTACACCAAGTGCCACATTAAGAAACAAAGCACATGATCTCATCAACAAGTTCTTCGCTGCTTCCTCTGGCCATTACAACCTTCTTCGCGAACTTGGAACCTCAATATTGTGGCCAAGTGTGAGACCCAAATTCCAAAGAAAATGGAATTGATCCTGACAGTCTCTTCACTCTGTTACACCTCACCCTGGACTCCAGAGTGCGGTGCCTGTGTGTGGAAGGGGCTCCTGTCGCAGGAACTTGCAAGACAAGAAGGATTGGTGGTCGTCAGTCTGAGAATCCTTACTGCGAGGAGAAGATTGGTCTTTGAGGCGGAGAAGGGAGGAATGAAGAATCTTTATAAACCATGCGTACCCAGAATGTCTCTTGTGATGTAATAAATGAAAAATGTTATTAGTGATTATATTTTATGAAACTTTATTTATATTCTTGTATTATAATAAACTAAAAATAGTATTAGCGGTTTAATTTTTAAAAGACTGAAACCGTTCCCCCAATCGTAGCATTAAAATCTGTCCGTGCGGAACACATGAATTATTAGATCAAGGGTAAATTAATTTATATACAGTTGTTTCCTGATCAGCTTTTATCCACAATAAAATGGATATTTTATTTTGGTTTGTTAAAATGCTATGAAAATATGAAGAACAGGCCTTCTTTTTGTCGGAAGCCTTGTGGAAACCCTAAAAAACCCATTAGGGGACTAGCTATTATATGGGGACGCGGACATGTTTATTTTTTATTATAGCTTATCAATAGCGTAAGTAAATTCTCTTAAAAAGAAAGTTAATAAGATAAATACGTTCCGAGACATTACAATGTTGTTGAAAAATTACATGTGTCAAGCGTAGCCTGAAGTCTGTAGTTGAAATTATATGGAGCTTATATTTTTAAATGATAGCGGTAACATTTCTGAAAATTGATACAAATAAGATTTTATATGAAATTTGATATACCCTAAACATAGACACTAATATTACGAATTAAAACATTCAGATTGTAAAAGCTAAAATGCAGAAACTAAAAATTCTGAGCAGTAAATATTATTATCATTTTACTTCTAAGTTTAAGGTCCATTTCACACATGTCTCCGACACGCATAAGACTTTGTAGCCATTTTATATAGTACTAATTCACTCAAATCAGAAACACCCACAATCCTCCCATGCTTTCTAAGAGGCTGTACAGTATAAGAATCAGTAAAAGATACCAAGACTCTAAAATCAACAAGGATACAATTATAGCAAAGAAACTTCCGATAACTAGACTGATAAATGCATCAAGATCAAAATATTGCTAAAACTGCAATGTAAAACTTGACCAAAATGCTCATGTTGAACTAAATCATATTTTACAAAATAGTGTAACTACATGAGTGATATACATCCATAATAATCAGATTTAAAATGTTCAAGCATAAAGGTGCATTTTAGGACAACGCAAAATAACACAAAAATGGTTGGCTGAAACAATACGGCAATGTATATTATACATCATCGTATATGCTGAGATTGATATAGATATAAAAAAAAGTAAATTAGAAAGCCTTTTACGTATACGATTTTAGTAATAAAGTTTTACATTTACATAAATATACACTAGATATTTAAACATTTATATTGCCATAACTGAATGTAGAAACTGAAAAGTCTGAGCAGTATATATAATTATTCAAATATTTTGGACAGATTTACATAATATTACAAAATAATGTAGATACAGAAGTAATATGCATACATAACAATCGAATCGAAAAAAAAACATATAAATAAAACGCATTTCGACAACACAAACCGGAAATTATAATTATTCCTTTCATATAAGGTCAGTCGATAGTGTCGCTTGACCTCACAAGACCAAAGAGCCAATATTATATATTATAT
This sequence comes from Penaeus japonicus, assembly GCF_977035675.1. Lineage (NCBI taxonomy): Eukaryota > Metazoa > Arthropoda > Malacostraca > Decapoda > Penaeidae > Penaeus > Penaeus japonicus. The sequence goes on from NW_028234410.1 coordinate 39,665,901, forward strand.
AAGGGGGTCACGGTAAAAAGAATCGTATTAATGAGATCTGTACACCAAGTGTGACGTCAATAGCATGAGCACGATGGTCTCTCCAACAATTACTTCTTCACTGAACTTTGGAACCGTACATACTGTAGCCATGTGTGAACACCAGATTCCAAATAAAACTGGAATTGATCCAGACAGCTCTTCACTCTCTACGCCTCACCCTGGACTCCAGTGTGCGGTGCCTGTGGTGGAAGGGGCAGCCTGTCGCAGGAAGGCATTGCGGAAGACAAGAAGGTTTGGTGGTCGTCAGTCTGGGAATCCTTACGCGAGGAGAAGATTGGTCTTTGAGGCGGAGAGGGAGGAATAGAAGAATCTTTATAAATGCGACCCGAGAGATGTCTCTTGTGATGTAATAAAGAAAAATATGTAATTATTTTACAAATATGATTCTTTTCATTTTTTTCACTGCGCATTCCGTTATGGTAAACGCTGTAAAGAAAGTTCATATCTTGCAACATAATAGTCTCATTTCGATGAATAGTACTTGGGAAATTAGTGTTGCTATTTATATTTACTACATTTGCTCAACCACGCTCGACTAGGTATCCCAGATTTGAACTCCAGGAACAAGACGCCGATGAAGTCCCATGTTCGAGTACTAAAGAGAAGCGAAAATATTGCAGGACATTTTCGAATTACATAATATGAATAAAATAAATTGTGATTAGTTGCAGGCAGCCTAGATCGTTGAAATTGAGAAATCAATTCAATTTTTTTTTTAGACTCACAGACACACATATATAGAGACAGGGGAATAGATAGACAGAATGACTAATTACGGTCTAAGAAAAGTGTGTTGATTAACCATTTGATAGGGACTGCATTCTTACTATCCATGTAGTTATTCCTAAGATGAGATCAGTTCATCAAATCGCATGGCCTCATTAGCCTTTAGGGCCACTTAGTAGTGTGTATATGAAATTAAGGTCTTTTTTGGAATTTTACATTACAAAGAGTGCCATCTGATCACAATGATCACACCAACAAGATCCTCGCTAAGTACTCCCGTGATGCCATCTCACCTAACATCGGAACCGTGCCTGTTTTATCCCAGTCTGATTCTCATACATTAATGACAACGCTT
>NW_028234410.1:39674523-39689523 GCF_977035675.1 Penaeus japonicus
ATGATTATCCTTTTATCTGTAAATACAAGGTCATTCCATAGAGTCTCTGGCCCTCCTAAGAGCTTGGAGCCATTATGTAGTGATAATTCACTGAATCAGAAATATTACAAAATTCCTCCCTCGTATTTACAACTATATAACTATGTAGTGAAGGATTAGTACAAAGTACCAAACATGTATAAAAGGTATCAGCATAAAGATGCATTTAACCGCCGGAAACTGTAAATCATAAGCATTCTTTTAATGTGAGGTCAGTCGATAGTATCGCTTGACCTCACAAGACCAAAGGGCCACACGGTAAAAAATATCGTATTAATGAGATCTGTGAGCCAAGTATCACATCAACCACATGCGCACAATGATCTCATCAACAAGTTCTCCTCTGCATGTTCTTCTGGCCATAACATCTTCACAGACCTTACAAACCGTGCCTGCTGTAGCCCAGTGTGAACAGCTGATTCGAAAGGAAGCTGTAACGGATCCAGACAGCTCTTCACTCTCTACGCCTCACCCTGGACTCCAGTGTGCGGTGCCTGTGGTGGAAGGGGCAGCCTGTCGCAGGAAGGCATTGCGGAAGACAAGAAGGTTTGGTGGTCGTCAGTCTGAGAATCCTTACGCGAGGAGAAGATTGGTCTTTGAGGCGGAGAGGGAGGAGTGAAAGAATCTTTATTATCATGTGACCTGAGAGATGTCTCTTGTGTTACAATAAATGAAAAATGTTATTTGTGATTAATTTTACAAACATTTCGACTGCTATTCTTGGGATACAATAAATGAAGGACATTATTAAATGTTTTGATTTTAAATAGAATTCTCAGATCCTGTGCCTTGGAAATGAATCACCATTCAGTGCCATTAGAAACTAATATTAGTAACATATCAAAGTTGTTTATTGCTCATATTTGGATTTAACGTACTTCGGTCACACATAATGCGATTAATATATATATATATATATATATATATATATATATATATATATATATATATATATATACATATATGTATATATATAGAGAGAGAGATTAATATATATCGTATATATATAAATAATATATCCATATGTATATATATGTATTATATCAATCTTCCTCTCTCATATACAGTATACATATATACATATGTATGTATATGTATATATATATATATATATATATATATACATACATATATATGGATATATATATATATATATATATATATATATATATATATATATATATATATATATAGCGATTATATCAATATATGCGTTAATTAAGAGCTCTGGACAATCAGCGCATTAATAATTTCCATTTATGTGTATATGTATACCGCTGATCACATCGACTTGAAATACGTTAAATTTAATGTAAGTAGGTAATATCAACATGGATTTCACGGAAATGGAGTTTCCGTGCGGATATATTTTCAACATAAAATAGGAAATTTAAGTGAATCTACTTTACACTTCAGTTTGATCCATAAGTTAATTTTAATTTCTTTTGTTTGTTAGACTTTCATGAAATAAGGATCATCTAAAACTAAGTTTTTGATTAGGAATCTAATAGCGGTGTCAAGAAACCAAAGACCTCGTTGGAAGCCACTAAGAAAAAAAAAAAAAAAAAAAAAGTCCCATTTAGCTACGGTAAAATGGGAAAATGAATGTTTTTTTAAGTTATGGCGGTAGATTATCGTAATCTTATATTTATTCTTTTTTAATCAAAATATCAACTTATGATAGTTAAAATGATAAAAAAGGCTTGGACATTGCATTTTTCATGAAGATTGTATGTAGAACAAAACACAACTAGTCATTAAAATGATACGCAGCTTATATCATTGTATAATAACGTAAATGCTGATACTGTTACATATATGTATGGAAATATAAGATTTTAATAAAGTTTAATATATACATAAATATACATACATATTACGTATCTAAGTATAAAGACATAAGACCTTGGAGTCTTTGTATATTGATAATCGACTAAAATCAGAAATATTACATCTCTCCAACATATTAAAAACGATATAATGGAGGATCAATATAACACACCAAAGAAAAAATCAGTAAACGGAGGAAAATTAACTAATCCTCCGATAAATAGACAGATAAACAAATACTTATGACCAAAATATCACCAGTATTGCGTATAAGACTTAACCAAAATGCTCTTGTTGAACCAATTTATGTTAAAATAATGTAAATGTAAAATATAAGGTCAGTTGATAGTGTCACTTGACCTCACAAGAACAAAGTGTCACACGGTAAAAGTTATCGTATTAATGAGGTCTGTGCGCCAAGTATCACATCAAACACTTGAGCACAATGATCTCATCAACAAGTTCTATGTCACAAGTTCGTCTGGCCATGACACCTGCTATGGCCCAGTGTGAACATTTCATTCCAAAGGGAAATGTAGTCGATCCAGACAGCTCTTCACTCTCTACGCCTCACCCTGGACTCCAGTGTGCGGTGCCTGTGGTGGAAGGGGCAGCCTGTCGCAGGAAGGCATTGCGGAAGACAAGAAGGTTTGGTGGTCGTCAGTCTGAGAATCCTTACGCGAGGAGAAGATTGGTCTTTGAGGTGGAGAGGGAGGAATGAAGAATCTTTATAACAATCCGACCCGAGAGATATCTCTTGTGATGTAGTAAATGTATATTATAAGCTATAATTATCATTATTCTTGCGAAGAAATAAATGAAAAATGATATTAGTGGTTGTTTTTCAAAGTAGAGGGAGGAATGAAAAATCTTTATATTTATACGACCTTGGAATTTATTGTTGCCATTCCTGCAATACAATAAATGAAGAATATTAATCGTGGATTACTTTATTTAATCACTCATGTGATTGATTACATGAGTAATTGATTACACATAACAATCAGATTGAAAATACATGAAATAAAGGTCCATTAACGTAAAGCAAACAGGGAATCATAACCATTAGTTTATATATATGTATATATACATATATATATTATAATAATCCTTTTATCTATAAAAATAGAGGTTAAATTTGTGTACTGCTAATTGATTAGTATCAGACACATCAATGAGTAAAATTCACAAGAGTAAACTTACTTCCGACAAGTAAGTAAGACTGACAAGTAAAATTACATATAAACAAAATGCATTTATTGAACTAATTTACATATTACAAAATGATATAAAATGCAGGGGGGGAATGTATGATAGCAATCAGATTGAAAATGCATACAAATAAAGGTCCATTTAGACAACGCAAACAGGAAATCATAACCATTATTTCAATAAAAGCAGAGTCGATAGCGTCGCTTGACCTCGTAAGACCAAGGAGCCATCCGGTGAAATCCTCGCATTAATGAGATCTTTCCGCCAAATGTCACATCAAACACATGAGCACAACGATCTCATCAACAAGTTCTTCGTTGAGGGTTCTTGTGGGCGTGACACCTTCGCCCAACTTTGGAACGATGCCAATTCCAGCTCAGTGTGAGCATCCTATTCCAAAGAACACTGCAGTTCATATGGGCAGCTCTTCACTCTCTACGCCTCACCCTGGACTCCAGTGTGCGGTGCCTGTGGTGGAAGGGGCAGCCTGTCGCAGGAAGGCATTGCGGAAGACAAGAAGGTTTGGTGGTCGTCAGTCTGAGAATCCTTACGCGAGGAGAAGATTGGTCTTTGAGGCGGAGAGAGAGGAATGAAGAATCTTTATAAGCATGCGACCCGAGAGATGTCTCTTGTGATGTTATAAATAAAAAGATTGTTATTTATTATCTTACAAATGATTTTCCTATCGAAATATGATTCTTCTACATTTTTTCACTGCGCATTCCGTAATGGTAAACGCTGTATAGAAAGATCATATCTTGCAATATGATAGTCTAAATTCGATAGATAGTTCTTGACAAATTAGTTTAGCTACTTGTATTTACTAAATATGCTCAACTACGCTCGACTAAGTATCCCAGATTTGAACTCCGAAAACAAGACGGCGATGAACTCCCATGTTCGATTACTGAAGAGAAGCGAAAATATTGCAGGACATATTTTAGAATTACATAACATGAATAAATTAAATTGTGATTAGTTGCAGGCAACTTGCATAGCGACATATGGTAATATTAATCGTGAAGTAGCTAATAAGCCTTACCTATGTGGTAATTCTTGAGAGAGCTCATTCAGCTTTCAACATATTTCGTAATGGAAAATGCAGAAAGGCAAATTTCGATCGATTATTCAAACGTTTAAAGGGACTAAAACGAAAGCAATTATTCCGATTATTCTTAAAAATAGGATTCCTTGTTCTGCCAGACTATATTCCAAAGATATATGCTGTCAATATCAACACTATTATAGTCACAGGAAACGACATGACCAACCTTTGATGACATAGATACATAGATGGTTGAAATTGAGAAATCATTTAAAATCTATTTTTTAGACACTCACAGACACGCATATATACAGACAAGGGGATAGACAGACAATGACTAATTAACCATTTAATGAGGACTGCATTTTTACTATCCATGTAGTTATTCCTTGAATCGCATGGCCTCATTAGCCCTTAAGGTCACTTAGTAGTATGTACATAAAATTAAGATCCTTTTCGGAATTTTACTCTGCATAGAGTGTTATTTGATCACAATGATCACACTAACAAAATCCTCGTTGAGTACTCCCGTGATACCATCTTCACCTAACATTGGAACCGTGCCTGCTTTATCCCAGTCTGATTCTCATACATTAATGATATCGCTTCCAGGTGATTCAGGCAGTATTTCACTCTGCACACCATAGTCTAGATTCCAGTGTGCGTTGCCTGTGGTGGAAGCGGTAACTTGTCGCAGAAATGCAACGGGGAAGACAAGGTCATATATATATATATATATATATATATATATATATATATATATATATATATATATAGTGATTATAATAATAATTTTGTCTCTAAATATAAAGATCAAATTTGCTAATCCATTAGAATCAGAAACATCACTGAGTAAAATTCACAACAGTCAACTTACTTCCGATAACAAGACTGACAAGTAAACATATATACAAAATGCCTGTATTTGACTAATTTACATGTTACAAAAAATGTAAATACAGGAGGGATATGTATGCATAGCAATCAGATTGGAAATACATAAAAATAAAGGTCCATTTAGACAACGCAAGCAGGGAGTCATAACCATCCATTTAATATAAGCACAGTCGATAGCGTCGCTTGACCTCAGAAGACCAAGGAGCCATCCGGTGAAATCCTCGCATTAATGAGATCTTTCCGCCAAATGTCACATCAAACACATGAGCACAATGATCTCATCAACAAGTTCTTCGTTGAGGGTTCTTGTGGACGTGACACCTTCGCCCAACTTTGGAACGATGCCAATTCCAGCTCAGTGTGAGCATCCTATTCCAAAGAACACTGCAGTTCATGTGGACAGTTCTTCACTCTCTACACCACACATGGGACTCCAGTGTCCGGTGTTTGTGAAGAAAGGGGTGGCCTGTCGCAGGAAGACAAGGAGGTTTGGTGGTCGTCGGTCTGAGAATCCTTTATCCAGGAGAAGATTGGTCTTTGAGGCGGAGAGGGAAGAGTGAAGGAATCTTTATAACTATGCGACCTGAGAGATTGTCTCTTGTGATACAAATTCAAATTCAAATTCAAATTCAAACATTTTATTCCATAAATTACAATGGTTATTCTTATATGAATACATACATATTTACACTTGATGAGTAAAAAGGTGTTCTTTCAATTTTGTCTTAAAATTACAAAAGTTGTTAATGTTTTTAATATTATCTGGTAACAAGTTCCACATTTTCGGTCCACGAATTTGTACCTGTCTTGCCCCTGTTTCTGTATTTGATCTTTTTACATATAGGGAATTTACCTGGCGTGTTTGAATGCCAGCTGTGTTCCCTACAGTTTGCAGGGGGAATAACCATGGTGGATAGAATCCATGTATCAATTTGAAGGTAAAGAGACAGGTATCATAAATGCACTTAGGATGAATTTTTAACCATTTTAATTTTTGTATATATGGGGTAATATGATCGAATTTACTGACATTACCCAGTGCAACTCTTGCAGCAAAATTTTGTAATTTTTGTACTTTTTGAATTTGTGTTTTGTTGGTTGAACCCCATACATTTGAACAGTAGTTTATTATGCTAAGAGCTAGTGTTTACACGACCATGATTCTAGTATCCGTAGTGATTTGATTTTTTATGTGATTTAGAAATATTAATGTACCCATTACTTTCCTGTGTATGTTATCAACGTGTGTTTCAAATGTCATGTATCTGTCCAAGTGTACTCCCAAATTTTTCACTGAAATGTTTGGTTTGATAGGGTGGCCTTCAAATTCTATGGTTGTGTCGATGGGGATTTTGGCAATGTTCTGTCGACTACCTATGAATATGCATTGAGTTTTATGGGGATTTAATTTAAGACCATTACTTTCAAAGTATATTTTAGCTTGTGTAAGAGTGTTTTGAGTATTTCTTATTAATGTATTTAAGTTATTTACTGAGTCACTATGGAGAAACTGTGAATCATCGGCGTACTGCACTAGCAGGCAGTTATGAGCAATGGTTGATAAGTCATTTATGAAAACTGTAAATAGGATTGGGCCTAAGATGGATCCTTGTGGAACACCAAAACATATTGGTTGTTTCGATGATATGATTTCATTAATTTTTACAGATTGCGTTCTATTATTCAGATAACTAGTAAACCAGAAAGAATCAATTTTATGGGATCTTAGTTTGTGAAGAAGAATTTTGTGATTTACACTGTCAAAAGCTTTTGAAAGATCACATAATGTGAGTAAATTAACCTGATTTTTGTCTATATTATCATAAATTTTATTAGTTATCTGCAATAACGCTGTTTCAGTGGATAACCTATTTCTAAAGCCATGTTGTGTTTTAGATAATAGGTTATTGGCCTCCAGGAAATTCGTTAGTTGATTTGCTACGATTTTCTCCAAAACTTTAGATAATACAGGGAGTATTGTAATAGGGCGGTAATTATTAACGTCGTCTATATCTCCTGATTTGAAAATTGGTGTTACTATTCCATGTTTCCAAAGCGATGGAAAAACACCAGTGACCAGGGAAGTGTTAATTATGACCGCCAGATAATGTGCGGTTGCTGGTAGACTATCCTTAATAAAGCGCAAAGCAATACCGTCTGCTCCTACAGCATTTGTTTCGCGAAGGTGTTTTATTACTAGGATAGTAGTCTCCACATCAATTGGTTTTGGTCTGAAAATATTAGATGTAGGCATAGCTTGATTTATATTTTGCTGTAATGTAGACGCATTTGTTTGTTCATAAGTTAGTTTACCTATTTTTGAAAAGAAGTCGTTAAAATACTCTGTGCTTTGTGTAGAACTTGTACGATTATCAGTGTGGTGTTTGTTGCTAGGTACGATTGACTTAATAATTTTCCATGTTTTATCCGAATTGTTTTTATATTCTATGAATCTGTTTCTGAAATAATTTGTTTTTGCACTTTGTATTAACTGTTTAACATTTTTCTTTTTTATTTTATAATCTGCCTTAAGGGCGGCATCATTTCTGTTATTTTTGAGACTATGGTGGGCATTATTTCTGTCTTTAATAGCCCTCTTGATGTCGTCATCTATCCAAGGAGCAGGGGGACGTCTGACGACTCTCGTTACAAGAGGTGCCAACGCGTCAATACTGCTTTTAATCACTTCCGTAAGGATAGCTACCTGTTTGTCTACATCATCTGTTGAAAAGATATTTAAGAGCATCGTCTCTTTAGATCTGATGAGCTCGATGAATGATTGAAGATTATAATGCTTAAGGTCACGAAATGTTTTTGTTATCGGTGGTCGCTTTGGTTTCTTTATATTTAATGTGAGTGTGAGAAGTTCATGGTCAGCAATATGACACGGGATGACATCCGTATGATGGATAATGTCTGACCTGTTAGTTATTATTACATCTAATAAGGATGAGGTGTTTTCTGTAATACGTGTAGGTTTATCTATAATTTGTTCTAGTTTATTTTTCTTTATTATCTTAGCTAATTTAGCATTAGATTTAGTCAAATCATCATTTAAATCACCTAAGATAAAGAATGGTTTATTTTTCAATGACATTTCTCTAAAGACTTGTTCTATGTATTCAAAAGATTCTAAAGTTGCATGAGGATGCCTATAGACAACGCCAATAATAATGGAAGGAAGCATGTTGCTCTGTACGGTAACCAAGACATCTACGGCAGTATTATTAACTGCTGTAGGAGATATCATGGTTGATTTCAGGTTATCCCGTACATACATACATACTCCTCCTCCACGCCCTGCATCGCATCTATAGATATTGAAATTTGGAACAGTTATGAAATTACTAACCATTTCCTGGTGGAGCCATGTTTCACTGATGCACAGAATGTCTATGTTTCTCTCCTCAATTAGCATTTTAATTTCGTCAAAGTGCCCGAGGAGAGATTGTGCGTTAATGTGTTCTATTTTTATGACAATGAATGAAGAATATTATCAATGATTCATTTTACAAATATTTTTATTGTTATTCTTGCGATGCAATAAATGAAATGAAATCAAAGTAATATTACCAAAGTAATATTCTAAATTCGTTGAATATATATATATATATATATATATATATATATATATATATATATATAGATATATATATATATATATATAGATATATATATATATATATAGATATATATAATTATATATATAGATATGTATATATATATATAGATATATATATATATATATATATATATATATAGATATGTATATATATATATATATAGAGATATGTATATATATATATATATATATATAGATATGTATATATATATATGTATATATATAGACATGTTTATATATAGATATGTATATATATATAGATATGTATATATATAGATATGTATATATATATAGATATGTATATATATAGATATGTATATATATAGATATGTATATATATAGATATGTATATATATAGATATGTATATATATATATATATATATATATATATATATATATATATATATATATATAGATGTATATGTATATGTATATATATATGCGTATATATATACATATATATATGTATGTATATGCTTTATACAAGCTTTAATAAAGTACTCTGGATAATTACCGCATAACGACGGGGAGGGGGGGGATAATTAGTCTACCATGAAATTGTGATCATCTACCGCCAGGCTTTTGGTAAGGAATCATATAGCGAGGTCAAGGAACCAAGAACCTTAAAAATCAGTAAAAGATCCCAAAACTAAAATCAACAGATAGCAAAGAAGTTTCCGATAACTAGACTGATAAAGAAATCTAGATAAAAATATTTCTAAAACTGTATGAAAAACTTGACAAAAATGCTCATGTTGAACTAAATCATATTTTACAAAATAGTGTAACTACAGGAGTGATATACATACATAATAATCAGATTGAAAATGTTCAAGCATAAAGGTGCATTTAGACAACGCAAACATGGTCGCTGAAATCATACGCAGAATGTATTATTATAAATTGTCGTAGATGCTGAGATAGATATAAATATAAAAAAGTAAAGTAGAAAGCATTTTACGTGGGAGCATACGATTTTAGTAATAAAGGTTTATATATGCATAGATATACACTAGATATTTAAACATTTATATTCCCATAATTGAATGCAGAAACTGAAAAATCTGAGCAGTAAATATGATTACTCAAATATATTGGACAGATTTACATAATATTACAAAATAATGTAGATACAGGATTAATATGCATACATAACAATCGAATTCAAAAAATATATAAAAAGACGCATTTCAACAACACAAACCGGAAATCATAGCTATTCCTTTCATATAAGGTAAGTCGATAATGTCGCTTGACCTCATAAAACCAAAGTACCACACGGTAAAAAGAATCGCATTAATGAGATCTGTGCACCAAATGCCACTTTAAAAACGTGAGCACAATGATCTCATCAACAAGTACTTCTTCACTGAAATTTGGAACCGTACCTACTGTAGCCATGTGTGAATGCCAAATTCCAAAGAAAACTGGAATTGATCCAGACAGCTCTTCACTCTCTACGCCTCACCCTGGACTCCAGTGTGCGGTGCCTGTGGTGGAAGGGGCAGCCTGTCGCAGGAAGGCATTGCGGAAGACAAGAAGGTTTGGTGGTCGTCAGTGTGAGAATCCTTACGCGAGGAGAAGATTGGTCTTTGAGGCGGAGAGGGAGGAATGAAGAATCTTTATTATCATATGACTTGAGAGATGCCTCTAGCGATACAATAAATGAATAATATTATTAGTGATTTTTATTGTTTATTTTCTCTTTTTATTGTTATTCTTGCGATGTTAATCTATTGATATTATACCGAAAGTTATATTCTAAATTCGTTAAATATGGATATGTGTATATATACATACATACATATATATATACATATATCTATATCTATATCTAGATCTATATATATATGTATGTATATATATACATACATACATATATATATATATACATATATATATATATATACATATATATATATATATATATATATACATATATATATATATATATATATATATATATATATATATATATGTATGTATGTATATACATACATACATATATACACATATATATATATATACATAAATATCTCTATTCATATACACATAAATCAATATATATGGATATATATATATATATATATATATATATATATATATATATATATATACATATATCTATATATGTACATATAGGTATATAGCGATTATTTCGATACAGGATTTGATTAAACACTCTACATAATCAGAGTATAAGGACTTTCAATATAAAGCATTAACTCTGACAGCATAGACTGGTAATACATTAAATGCAATGAGAAATGTTGATAGCTGTTTGAAGAAAATGAGTCTCATTTAGCTAAGGTAATATGGGCAAATGAACGTCTTTTTTAAGTTATGGCGGTAGATTATCATTTCTTTATTATTGATAAAAAAAAAAATAATCCTGATAATCAGAACGATCAAGAAGGCCTTGGCATTGTAATTTTATATATATGTGCGGAAATACAATGTTGTCATAAGCATACTCAGAAACATGACGAATGTAAACATTCAAATACTAATAACTAAATGCAGAAGCTGAAAAGTCTGAGCAGTAAATATAATCATTCTTTTATTTCTAAATACAAGATCATTCCATAGAGTATTTGGCCCTCCTAAGAGCTTGGAGCCATTGTATAGTGATAATTCACTAAATTACAAATATTACAAAATTCCTCCCACGCATTTAAAACTATATAACTATGAAGTGAAGGGTCAGTATAAAGTACCAAACATTTAAAATGTATCAGCATAAGGATGCATTTAAACACCGGATACTGCAAATTTAAGCATTCGTTCAATATGAGGTCAGTCGATAGTATCGCTTGACCTTAGACGACCAAAGAGCCACACGGGGAATAAATATCGTATTAATGAGATCTGTGCGCCAAGTATCTCATCAAACACATGAGCAGAATGATCTCATCAGTAAGTTCTTCGCTGCGTGTTCTTCTCGCCATGACGCCTTCTTCGTTGACACCTTCTTCACTGACCTTACAAAGCGTGCCTGTTGTAGCCCAGTGTGAACAGCTGATTCGAAAGGAAGCTGTAACGGATCCAGACAGCTCTTCACTCTCTACGCCTCACCTTGGACTCCAGTGTGCGGTGCCTGTGGTGGAAGGGGCAGCCTGTCGCAGGAAGGCATTGCGGAAGACAAGAAGGTTTGGTGGTCGTCAGTCTGAGAATCCTTACGCGAGGAGAAATTTGGTCTTTGAGGCGGAGAGAGAGGAATGAAGAATCTTTATAACTATGCCACCTGAGAGATATCTCTTGCGATATAATAGATGTATATTATTAGCGATTTATTTTATAAACATTGTTATTATTATTCTTGCGAAGAAATAAATGAAAAATTATATTAGTGGTTGTTTTTCAAAGTATTTTTCAGACCCTGTGCCCTCTCAAAAAAGAAAAGAAAGAAATGAAACCGCCATTTCATTGCAACAGAAATTGATACTTTATAACTATGGGACCTGAGAGATGTGTCTTGTGATACAATAAATGAAGAATGTTATCACTTATTTATTTTACAAACGCTTTTATTGTTTTTCTTGCGATAAAATAAATGAAGAAAATAATTGGTAATATTTTAAAAAATAATTCTCAGAGCCTGTACCTTGCTAAGAAAAAAAAAGCAAATGAAACCGTCATTCGATGTCATTAAGAACTGATACGCTTGATATCATATCAAAGTAGTATTCATATATATATATATATATATATATATATATAAATATATATATATATATATATATATATATATATATATATATATATATATACATATATATGTATATCTATATATATATATATATATATATATATATATAAATATATATATATATTTATACATACATAAATATATGTTTATTTATATTTATGTATAGATATATTCAGACATAGATATTTATATATATACATATATATTTTTTATACATACACATATATATTTATTTATTTATATACATACATATAATATATATATATATATATATATATATATTATATATATTTATATATATATTTACACATATATATATATATATATATATATATATATATATATCTATATATATATATATATATATATTTATTTATACATACATATATATCAATAAATAAAAAAATGAATAAATAAATATGTATATATACATATATATATATATATATAAATATATATATATATACATATATTTATATACATATTTATATATATATATATATATTTATATACATATTTATATATATATATATTATATATATATTTATATATATATATATATATATATATATATATATATATATATATTATATTTATATATCTATTTATATACATATTTATTTATATTTATATATACATTTACATTAATATATATATATATATATATATTATATTTTATATATATATATATATATATATATATATATATATATATGTATGTATATATATGTATATATATGTATATATATGTATATGTATATATATGTATATATATGTATATATATGTATATATATGTATATATATGTATATATATATATATATATATATATATATATATATATATATATATATATATATATATATATATATATATATAAGATATTGACTCGGCCTTTGAGGAGGATCAGTAAAACACACCAAAACTAAATTCAGTAAACGTTGGAATTTTACTAAACCGACTGATGAACAAATACTTATGACCGAAATATTACTAGTATTACATATAATACACATTTATGTTACATTAAAATAACGTAAATGTAGGAGTAATATGGATAAACAATTATCATACTGAAAATGTTAACAATAAAGATTAAATATAAGGTCAGCCGATAGTGTCGCTTGACCTCTCAAGACCAAAGAGTCACACGGTAAAAGTGATCGTATTAATGAGGTCTGTGCGCCAAGTATCACATCAAACACTTGAGCACAATGATCTCATCAACAAGTTCTACGCTGCGGGTTCCTCTGGCCATTACACCTTCTTCGCTGAACTTTGGAACCATGAATATCGTAGCCAAGTGTGAACAGCTGATTGGAAAGGAAGCTGTAACGGATCCAGACAGCTCTTCACTCTCGACGCCTCACCCTGGACTCCAGTGTGCGGTGCCTGTGGTGGAAGGGGCAGCCTGTCGCAGGAAGGCATTGCGGAAGACAAGAAGGTTTGGTGGTTGTCAGTCTGAGAATCCTTACGCGAGGAGAAGATTGGTCTTTGAGGCGGAGAGGGAGGAGTGAAGAATCTTTATAAAATGCGACCCGAGAGATGTCTCATATGATGTAATAAACGAAAAAGATTATGTGATTATTTTACAAATGTTTTTCCTCTCGAAATATGATTCTTTTACATTTTTTCACTGCGCATTCCGTAATGGTAAACGCTGTAAAGAAAGATCATATCTTGCAACATAATAGTCTAAATTCGATGAATAGTACTATTTGTATTTACTACAAATGCTCAACCACGCTTCACTAAGTATCCCAGATTTGAACTCCGAAAACAAGACGCCAATGAACTCCCATGTTCGAGTACTGAAGAGAAGCGAAAATATTGCAGGACATATTTTCGAATTCCATAACATGAATAAATTAAATTGTGATTAGTTGCTGGCAGCTTGCATAGCGACCTATGGTAATATTAGTATTAATCGTGATGTAATTAATAAGCCTCACCCATGTGATAATTCATTAAAAAAATATTCGTAAAAATAGGATTCCTTGTTCTGCATGACATGACCAACCTTTGATGACATAGATGGTTGAAATTGAGAAATAATTTCAAATCTGCTTTTTAGACTCGCACAGACATACAAATATATAGACAGGGGGATAGATAGACAGAATGACTAATTACGATCTAAGAAACAGGTGTTAATTAACCATCTAATGAGGACTGATTATTACTATCCATGTAGTTATTCCTAAGATAAGATCAGTTCATTGAATCGCATGGCCTCATTATCCCTTAGGGCCACTTGGTAATGTGTACATGAAATTAAGCTCCTTTTCGGAATTTTACATTACAAAAAGTGCCATCTGATCACAATAATCACACCAACAAAATCCTCGTTAAGTACTCCCGTGATGCCATCTTCACCGAACATCGGAACCGTGCCTGTTTTATCCCAGTCTGATTCTCATACATGACGACAACGCTTCCAGGTGATTCAGGCAGTGCTTCTCTCTGTACACCATACATATGTGCATTTTGCTTTCGTGCTCACGATAACACAGTACCTTTGAGCACCTATTAAGCTAGGCAATATAGGAACTTGGACGCCATGCTTGTTTTCAATTATTCATTGAACCAAGGAAATGAACCTTTGAGAACCAATATAATAAACAAGCCCTGGCTATTGCACTTTTG
>NW_028234410.1:39699523-39712023 GCF_977035675.1 Penaeus japonicus
TTATATCTAACACTTAACAAAAATGCATTAATTTCATTAATTCATATAATATTACGAAATAATATAAGTGCAGGAGAGACATGCACTTAAAATACATGAAATAAATGTGAATTTAGACAACTCAGGCAGGAAATCGTAACCATTCTTTCAAAAGAATCAAAAGATCAACCTTTGATAATCAAAACGATAAAAAAGTTTTGGACATTGCATTTTTCATGAAGATTGTATGTAGAACAAAACTAGTCATTATAATCATGCGCAGCTTATATAATTGTATAATAACGTAAATGTTGATACTGATGCATATATGTGCGGAAATATAAGATTTTGATAATAAAGTTTGATATATGCATAATTATACGCACACATTTTACGTATCTAAACATTCATATAGTGATAGATAAATGCAGAAACAGAAGTCAGTAAATATAATCATCATTTTATTTTTAAGTATAAGGGCATAAGACCTTGGAATCATTACATATTGATAATTGACTAAAATCAGAAAAATTACAACTCTCCCACGTATTAAAAGCGATATAAAGGAGAATAAGTAAAACACATCCAAACAAAAATCAGTAAATGGAAAATTAACTATACTTCCGATAAATAGACTAATAAATAAATATTACTAGTATTACATATAAGACTCAAGCAAAATAGTTTTGTTGAACAAATTTATGCTACATTCAATATAACGTAAATGTAGGAGTAATATGAATAAACAACTATCATACTGAAAATGTTAAGAATAAAGATTTAATTAACGCAAACTGGAAATCATAAACATTCGTTTAATATAATGTCAGTCGATAGTGTCGCTTGACCTCACAAGACCAAAGAGTCACACGGTAAAAGTTATCGTATTAATGAGATCTGCACGCCAAGTATCTCATCAAACACATGAGCACAATGATCTCATCAACAAGTTCTTCGCTGCGGGTTCTTCTCGCCATGACACCTTCTTCACTGACATTACAAACCGTGCCTGTTGTAGCCCAGTGTGAACAGCTGATTGGAAAGGAAGCTGTAACGGATCCAGACAGTTCTTCACTCTCTACGCCACACCCTGGACTCCAGTGTGCGGTGCCTGTGGTGGAAGGGGCAGCCTGTCGCAGGAAGGCATTGCGGAAGACAAGAAGGTTTGGTGGTCGTCAGTCTGAGAATCCTTACGCGAGGAGAAGATTGGTCTTTGAGGCGGAGAGGGAGGAATAGAAGAATATTTATGTGTGTATTTAAGCTACTTGAGAGATGCCTCTTGTGATACAATAAAGGATGAATGTGATTTGTTGATTATGATTCTTTTACATTCTTGCCTTGATAAGATATATATATATTTTTTCAACAAGAAATTGCTATTACGGATATTGTTGACTAAAAGTGTCTTTCTATTTGTATTTACAAAGTCAGAAGACAATATAATATAGGTATAAGTCTGTAGGTCCTTACACAGAAGTCAATGGTTAATACATATGCTTAACCACGTCCCACGTTCACAGTTCCGATGTCTCAACACCGGTGTCAAGAAACCGATGAACGGCAATGTTCGAGTACTGAAGAGAAATGGAAGACACTCATAAGCTATATTTTTTCTGGTTTCTATTGTTTAGATGCACAATCATGCTTATGCATGGATATGAGTGTTTCTTCAGACTAATATAGCAGATAGTTTGTATTGGGTCAAATCCCTTACATATTAATCATACACAAGTTGATAACCCTTAATCATGTGATAATTCTTTAGACAACTTATTCAGTGTTCAACATATTTCATAATAGCAAAATACAATAAGGAACTGATCACCTTGTCGGCAGCTTTTCTTGCAAAATATTTGAGACTCATCATGCTGTGATGGTGTGAATGTGGACATTTATAATTTTCATTCCTCACTAAAAAAATAGCCTCTGATAACCAAAATGATAAGCATTTCTCGATATTCTATTTTGGTAAAAAAACTGTACATAAACCGTAGCACAAATAGAGTAATTGAAATTGTATGCAGCTTAAATCATCATATAATTATGCAAATACAGAGATTGATATAATTTATTTATATATATATGTATATGTATATATATATATATATATATATATATATATATATATATATATATATATATATATATATATATATATATATATATATATATATATATATATATATATATATACATATATATATATATATATATATATATAGAGAGAGAGAGAGAGAGAGAGATAGGATAAATGTATATATTATATGTGGTATATATATATATATATATATATATATATATATATATATATATATATATATTTATATATACATATATATATGTGTGTGTGTGTGTGTGTGTGTATTCATATTATTTTTTCTCTCTCATATATGCATATGTATATATGTTTATATATGTATGTATACATATGTATGTATATATATATATATATATATATATATATATATATATATATATATATACATATATATATATATACATATATATATATATATATATATATATATATATATATATATATATATATATATATATACATTAATCAATTAATCAGCGCATTAATACTTTTAATTTGTGTGCATATGTATGTGTATATGTATAATGTTGATAACATCGCCTGGCAACACGTTATATGTAAATGTAAGTTGATAATATGAATATGGGTTTCATAGTAACAGTGATCACAAAATTTAGTTTTCGTGCGGATTTGTTTTCAACATAAAATAGGATTTTGAAGTAAATCTACTCTACACTTCAGTTTGATCCATTTGGAAAAATCTTGAGTCCCATTTAGTTACGGTAAAATGGGAAAATGGACGTCTTTTTAAGTTATGGCGGGAGATTATCACAATTTTATATTCTTTTTTAAATCAAAAGATCAACATTTGATAATCAAAATGATAAAAAAGGCTTGGACATTGCATTTTTCATGAAGATTGTATGTAGAACAAAACACAACTAGTCATTAAAATCATACGCAGCTTATGTCATTGTATGATAACGTAAATGCTGATACTGATACATAATGTCCGGAAATATAAGATTTTAAAAATAAAGTTTGATATATGCATACAAATACATACACATATTATGTATCTAAACATTCAAATAGTGATAGATAAATGCAGAAACAGAAGTCAATGAATATAATCATTTTATTTTTAAGTATAAGAGCATAAGATCTTGGAGTCATTACATATTGATAATTGACTAAAATCAGAAATATTATAACTCTCCCACGTATTAAAAACGATATAAAGGAGGATAAGTAAAACACACCAAAACAAAAATCATTAAATGGAAAATTATCTATACTTCCGATAAATAGACTAATAAACAAATATTACTAGTATTGCATATAAGACTCAACCAAAATAGTTTTGTTGAACAAATTTATACTACATTCAATATAACGTAAATGTAGGAGTAATATGAATAAACAACTATCATACTGAAAATGTTAAGAATAAAGATTTAATTAACACAGCCTGGAAATCATAAACATTCGTTTAATATAAGGTCAGTCGATAGTGTCGCTTGACCTCACAAGACCAAAGAGTCACACGGTAAAAGTGATCGTATTAATGAGGTCTGTACGCCAAGTATCACATCAAACACATGAGCACAATGATCTCATCAACAAGTTCTACGTCACAAGTTCTTCTGGCCATGACACCTGTTGTGGCCCCATGTGAACATCTCATTCCAAAGGAAAATGTAGTCGATCCAGACAGCTCTTCACTCTCTACGCCTCACCCTGGACTCCAGTGTGCGGTGCCTGTGGTGGAAGGGGCAGCCTGTCGCAGGAAGGCATTGCGGAAGACAAGAAGGTTTGGTGGTCGTCAGTCTGAGAATCCTTACGCGAGGAGAAGATTGGTCTTTGAGGCGGAGAGGGAGGAATGAAGAATCTTTATAATTATGCGACTCTAGAGATGTCTCTTGTGATATAATAAAGACAAATTCATTATTCATTTTGCAAATTATTTTCATATCAAAATATGATTCTAATCTTAAAAAAAAAAAAACACTGTGCATCCCGGAATAGTATATGTTGTAAAGAAAATAGCAGATCATACAACATAATAATCGAGATTCGATGAATAGTACTTGGCAAATTTAGTGTTGCTATTTGTATTTACTACAAATGCTCAACCACGCTCGACTAAATATCCCAGATTTGAACTCCGGAAACAAGAAACCTATGAACCCCCATGTTTGAGTGCCGAAGAGAAGCGAAAATATTGAGAACACATTTTCCAGCTGCAAATATAAGAAATTGTGATTAGTTGCAGGCACCTTGTATAGCGACGTATGATAATATTAATATTGATATCGATCATAAGCAAGCTAATAAGCCTCACCCGTGGGATTTTTTTTCTTAGAAAGAGCATTTAGTTTAAAAAAAAAATCGCAATTGAAAAAAATACAGCAAGGCGATTTTCGGTCGATTATTCAAACGTATGAGAGGGACCAAAATAAAAGCAATCATTCGGATTGCTCTTAAAAATAGGATTCCTTTTTCTGCCAGGCTATATTCCAATTATATATCCTGTAAATATTAACACTATTACAGTCACAGGAAACGACTTGGCCAGCCTTTGATGACACAGATGCATAGATCGTTAAAAATGAGAAATCATATCAAACTTATTTTTTTAAGACACATACACACATACACGCATATATATAGACAGGTAGATAGAAAGACAGATGACGGATTACAACCTAAGAAAAATGCGTTAATTAGCCATTTGATGAAAAGCCTGCATTATGACTATCAATGTAGTTGTTCCTAAGATTGAGTCAGTTGATTGAATTGCTTATTCATATATCAATATAGATTCCGCAGTAACTGTCATAAAATGGAATTTCCGTGTGGATTTATTTTCAACATACAATAGGAGATTTAAGTAAACCTTCTTAATATATATATATATATATATATATATATATATATATATATATATATATATATACATATATACATAATATATATATATAAAATATACATATATATATATACATATATATACATATATATACAAATATATACATATATATACATATATATACATATATATATATACATATATATATACATATATATATATACATATATATACATATATATACATATATATATATATATATATATATACATATATATATACATATATATATATATATATATATATATATATACGTATATATTTGTAAAATTATAATCATCTACCGCCAAGCTTAAAGATGCATTTAACCACCGGAAACTGCAAATCATAAGCATTCGTTCAATATGAGGTCAGTCGATAGTGTCGCTTGACCTCACAAGACCAGAGTCACACGGGAAAATAAATCGTATTAATGAGATCTGTACGACAAGTATCACATCAAACACATGAGCACAATGATCTCATCAACAAGTTCTACGTTACAAGTTCGTCTGGCCATGACACCTGTTGCGGCCCCGTGTGAACAGCTGATTCGAAAGGAAGCTGTAACGGATCCAGACAGCTCTTCACTCTCTACGCCTCACCCTGGACTCCAGTGTGCGGTGCCTGTGGTGGAAGGGGCAGCCTGTCGCAGGAAGGCATTGCGGAAGACAAGAAGGTTTGGTGGTCGTCAGTCTGAGAATCCTTACGCGAGGAGAAGATTGCTCTTTGAGGCGGAGAGGGAGGAATGAAGAATCTTTATAACCATGCGACCCGAGAGATGTCTCTTGTGATGTAAAAAAAGTATATATATATATATATTTGTCATTTTACAAACGTTTTTTATCGCTTTTATTGTGATACAATAAATGAATAATATGATAAGTGGTTTTGCTTTTAGTAAGAAGACAAAAATGAAACCGCTATTCGGTGTCATTAGAAATTGATTTAATGACACGTTAATTATCTCTCTCTCTCTCTCTCTCTCTCTCTCTATATATATATATATATATATATATATATATATATATATATATACATATATATACATACATATATACACACATGTGTGTGTGTACATTTGTATATGTATATGTATATGTACACGTATGCATGCATATATTCATATATTCATATATATATGTGTATATGTATATATGTATATATATATGTATGTATATATATATGTATGTACATATATATGTATGTATATATATATGTATGTTTATGTATATATTTATTTATTTACACACACACACACACACACACACACACACACACACACACACACACACACACATATATATATATATATTTATATATATATATATATATATATTTTTTTTTTTTTTTTCATATATATGTATGTATATGTATATATACATAAATGTATATTTATGTATATATGTATATATATATATATATATATATATATATATATATATATATATGTATATATACATATTTATATATATGTATTATATAATATTGAAAATGTATAGACATAAAGAACATTTAAGCAACGGAAACTCTCTTTTCGAGCTCGTTTCGATAGACAGCATTATCATCCTCTGTAACATAGCTATTGATTTAATGTATATAATTCATTGAAATGAATTTCGGTCACATGTATTTTTGGCATCTGTCGAATGAGAAATTATCCGGGACTTATATCAATAACATAATCATAATATAATAATAGCGTCAATTCTGAGATTGATACAGATTGATGGAGTTTGATACATAAGCATACACATACCACGCATTTAAACATTCAGAAAAAAACCCTGAATAGTCGGAGACGTATTCTTTTAAATATAAGAATGTTACTTTACATGCATTTGTAAAAATTCACTAATCCTTAAAAAAAAAAAAAAAAAAAAAAAAACGATAAAAGTAAGGATCGATAAAAGATAAAAAAACAAAAATTTACTGAAACAAGAAGAGTAAATAAACTCCCGATAACTAGACAGATAAATAATTGCATAAGTTGAAAAGGCTGCTAAAATTATAAACAACATCTAACCAAAATATTCATATTGGACTAATGAATATATTACAAAATAAAGATGCTTTTAGACAACCCACATTCACATTCCTAACCATTCCATTAATATAAGGTCAGTCGATATTGTCGCTTGACCTCATAAGACCAAAGAGTCACACGGTAAAAATATCGTATTAATGAGATCTGTACGCCAAGTGTCACACCAAAAATACGAGCACAATGATCTCATCAACAAATTCTTCGCTGCGGGTTCCTCTGACCAGTACACCTTCTTCGCTGAACTTTGGAACCATGTATATTATAGCCAAGAGTGAACAGCTGATTCGAAAGGAAGCTGTAACGGATCCAGACAGCTCTTCACTCTCTACGCCTCACCCTGGACTCCAGAGTGCGGTGCCTGTGGTGGAAGGGGCAGCCTGTCGCAGGAAGGCATTGCGGAAGACAAGGTTTGGTGGTCGTCAGTCTGAGAATCCTTATGCGAGGAGAAGATTGGTCTTTGAGACGGAGAGGGAAGAATAAAAGAATCAATATGTTTACACGACCCGAGAGATGTCTCTTGTGATATAATAAAGAAAAATATTATTTATTTGACAAATGATTTTCCTATCAAAATATATGATTCTAACCTTTAAAAAGATCAGATCTAACAACATAAAAGTCTAAATTCCATTAAAAGTACTTGGCAAATTTAGCGTTGCTTTTTGTATTTACTACAAATGCTCAACCACGCTCGACATATTTTCGAGCTATATAACATGGATACAATAATATAAAGATTAGATTAAAGTAAAGATTAGTCTTTGAGGCGGAAAGGGAGAAGTGAAAGAATCTTTATTATTAAGTGACCTGAGAGATGCTTCTTGAGATACAATAAATGAAGAATATTATTAGTAATTTCTTTTATTTCTCTTATATTTTCATTGTTATTCTTGCGATTTTTATACTACTGATATTGTACCAAAGTAATATTCTAAATTCTTTAAATATATATATGTATATATATATACATACATACATATACATGTATAAATATATGTATATATATATATATATATATATATATATATATATATATATATATATATATATATATTATCTCAATACATGTTTTAATCAATCACTCTATATAATCAAAGCATTAATACTTTCAATATATAGCACTAACTTCCAACATAAAATAAGAGATTTAAGTAAATCTACTTTACATTTCAGTTATTTCTGACAGAGTTCGATCCACAAGTAAATTCTTGTTAGTCTGTCATAAAATTGTGATCATCTACCGCTAAGCTTTTATTGCGGAATATAGTAGCGCGGTCAAGGAACCAATGATCTTATTGGAAGCTGTTGGGAAATTTTTGAGCCCCATTTAGCTAAGGTAATATGGGAACATTAACGTCTGTTTTTTAAGTTATGCCGGATAGATTAAAAAAAAAATTGATTCTTGATTAAACAAACAAACAAAAAAAAAAAAAATCAACCTAACAATCATAACGATCAAGAAGGCCTAGACATTGTAATTTTGATGAAATACCATATGTAGAACGCAACACAACTACTGTCATTAAATTATACGCAGCCTATTTTATTCTCTGATAACGTAAATGCTGATACTGACATATATATATATATATATATATATATATATATATATATATATATATATATATATATATATATATATACATATATATGCAGAAAAATAAGATTTCGATAATAAAGTATACATACAAACATTACACATTTAAACATTGAAATACTAATAACTAAATGCAGAAGCTGAAAAGTCTGAGCAGTAGATATAGTCATCCTCTTATCTCTAAATACAAGGTCATTCCATTGATTCTTTAGCCCTCCTAAGAGCTTGGAGCCATTGTATAGTGATAATTCAATAAATCAGAAATATTACAAAATTCCTCCCAGTTATTCAAAACTATATAACTATGTAGTGAAGGATCAGTAAAATGTAATAAAACATGAAAAATGTATCAGCATAAAGATGAATTTAACCCCCGATAACTGCAAATCATAAGCATTCGTTCAATGTGAGGTCAATCGATAGTGTCGCTTGACCTCACAAGACCAAAGGGCCACACGGGGAAAAAATATCGTATTAATGAGATCTGTACCCCAAGTATCTCATCAAACACAAGACCAGAATGATCTCATCAACAAGTTCTTCGCTGTGTGTTCTTCTGGGCATGACACCTTCTTCACAGGCCTTACAAACCGTGCCTGCTGTAGCCCAGTGTGAACAGCTGATTCGAAAGGAAGCTGTAACGGATCCAGACAGCTCTTCACTCTCTACGCCTCACCCTGGACTCCAGTGTGCGGTGCCTGTGGTGGAAGGGGCAGCCTGTCGCAGGAAGGCATTGCGGAAGACAAGGAGGTTTGGTGGTCGTCAGTCTGAGAATCCTTACGCGAGGAGAAGATTGGTCTTTGAGGCCGAGAGGGAGGAATGAAGAATCTTTATATTTATATGACCTGAGAATTGATTACCATTCTTGCAATACAATAAATGAAGAATATTAATAGTGGTTTACTTATTAATTTCCCTTTTTTAAATTTAATTACCCATGTAATTGATTACACTCATGTATGTATATATATATATATGTATATATATATGCATATATGTATATATATGTATATATATATATATGCATATATATGTATATATATGTATATACATATATATATATATATTATATATATATATATATATATATATATATATATATCTATATATATATATATACATATATATACATATATACATATATTTACATATATATATACATATATATATACATATATATGCATATATATACAAACATATATATATGTATATATATACATATATACATACATATATATATATATACATATATATACATACATATATATATATAAATACATATATATATATACATATATATATACATATATATATACATATATATACACATATATATATATATATACATACATATATATACATATACATATACATGAGTCATTAGATAACTGACTCGTGTAATATATGTATGTATATATATATATATATATAATATATATATATATATATATATATATGTGTATGTGTATATGGGTATATATGTGTATGTGTATATATGTATATGTATTTGTGTATATACATGTATATATGTGTATATATGTGTATACATGTGTATATGTGTATATGTGTATATATGTATATATGTATATATGTATATGTGTATATATGTATACATGTTTATATATGTATATAATATATATATGAATTATATACATACATATATATATATATATATATATATATATATGTATATATATATATATATATATATATATATATATATATATATACATATAGTGCATTTGTTTATACATGCATATGTATAAGCATGTATAAGCAAGTATGTAGCGCATTGAGACTTTCAGTTTAGAGCATTGAAGCTCAAAAGAGTACGCTCATTTAGGAACACAATAAATGTTTCCGTGTGGATTTACTTTGGACATGAAATGTAAGAAAAAAATAATTTTGACGGTTTACCCTACAAGTAAAATTATCTCTTTTGGTTGTTAAACTAACATTGAATCAAGCTTTTGTTATAGAATCAAATAGCGGAGTGGACTCAATGTCTCGATGACCTTTGAGGCCCATTAAGCTGCGATGTTATGACAACATTGACCTTTTCTTTTATAATCATAGGGGTTGATTATCATAATTTTTATCCTTCACTAAAACAAGAAAATAAGCTGATAACTAAAATGATAAACAAGCTTTGGACATTACAATTTTGATTAAAAATTATGAGTAAAACGTAGCACAAATATAGTCATTTAGATTATACACACATCATATCATTATATAATACCGTAAATGCTTATTTAGATCAAAAACATTTTGCACGAAGTACATGGTTTTAGTAATACAGTTTGATATATATGTATATATATATATATATATATATATATATATATATATATATATATATATATATATATAAACAATGACACAAAAATTACGCGTTTAAACATTCAAAATCTAAATAACTAAATAGAGAAGCTGAAAAAATGGAACTGGAAATATAATTGCCATTTTAAATCTAAGCATATAGTTACTGGCTCACCTCAGACCTTAGACAATTTTGTATAGTATAATCATTGTATAATTATCCTTTTTTTTCTCTCAGCCATTTGTAAAGTACTAATTCACTAAAATCCTCCATTATACCAAAACATGAATACATACAGAAGAAGGTATAGGTAAAATATCCCAAAAATAAAAATCCGAAGACGGTAGAACATTTGATGAACCTCTGATAACAAGAGTGATAACAAATACTTCAGATCAAGTGCTCTTAATCCATATAACAAGATATAGTAAATACAGGAATACTATGCATGTGTAACAATCATACTGAAATTGTATAATCATAAAGAGCATAACTCTTCTCTCAATAAAGTCGCTTGACCTCATGCAACCAAGGAGTCACAGTCAAATAAAATCGTATTAATGAGATCCGTATGCCAATCGTCACACTAAAAGTACGAGCACAATGATCTTATTAACAAGTTCTTCGCTGCGGGTTCCTCTGGCCATTACACCTTCTTCACTGAACTTTGGAACCATGCATATTGTGGACAAGTGTGAACAGCTGATTCGAAAGGAAGCTGTAACGGATCCAGACAGCTTTTCACTCTCTACGCCTCACCATGGACTCCAGTGTGCGGTGCCTGTGGTGGAAGGGGCAGCCTGTCGCAGGAAGGCAGGTCGTCAGTCTGAGAATCCTTACGCGAGGAGAAGATTGGTCTTTGAGGCGGAGAGGGAGGAATGAAGAATCTTTATAACCATGCGACCCGAGAGATGTCTCTTGTGATGTAATAAATGTATATTATAAGCGATTAGTTTATTTTTTTTTATTATTATTCTTGCGAAGAAATAAAAGAAAAATGATATTTTCCCAAAGTATTTTTCAGACCCTGTGCCCTCTCAAAAAAGAAAAGAAATGAAACAGCCATTTCATTGCAACAGAAATTAATATTTTATATCAATGGGACCTGAGAGATGTCTCTTGTGATACAATAAATGAAGAATATTATCACTGATTTATTTTACAAACGTTTTTATTGTTTTTCTTGCGATAAAATAAATATAGAAAATTAGTAGTAATATATAATTAAAAATAATTCTCAGAGCCTGTGCGTTGATAAGCAAAAAAAGCAAATGAAACCATCATTCCATGTCATTAAAATTGATACTCTTAATATCATATCAAAGTAGTATTCATGTATATATATATATATATATATATATATATATATATATATATATATATATATATATATATGTATGTATATATATACATATATATATATTTATGTATATATATATATATATTTATATAAATATTTATATATGTATATATATTTATATAGATATTTATATATGTATATATATTTATATATATTTATCTATATGTAGATATATTTATATATATGTATATATATATATATATATATATATATATATATATATATATATATATATATATATACTA
>NW_028234410.1:39724523-39734523 GCF_977035675.1 Penaeus japonicus
TCAAGAAAAACTACCGACAAGGTGATCGATTCCTTATTGAACACTGCATAAGTTGTCTTAAGAAATATCACATGATTAAGGGTTATCAACTTGTGTATGATTAATATGTAAGGGATTTGACGCAATACAAACTATCTGCTATATTTTATTTAGTCTGAGGAAACACTCATATCCATGCATAAGCATGATTGAGCAATTAAACAATAGAGACCAGAAGAAATATGGCTTTTGAGTTTCTTGAAATATTTATATTTCTCTTCAGTAATCGAACATTGGCGTTCATCGGTTTCTTGACACCGGTGTTAACATCGGAACTGCGAACGTGAAACGTGGTTAAGCATATGTATTAACCATTGGTCTTCCGTGTGAGGACCTACAGACTTATACCTACATTATATTGTCTTCTGGCTTTGTAAATACAAATAAAAAGACAAACTTAGTCAGTAATATCCGTAATATCAATTACTTGTTGAACAAAGGACGATTTTATTTTATCTTATCAAGGCAAGAATGTAAAATAATCATAATCAACTAATCTCATTCATCCTTTATTGTATCACAAGAGGCATCTCTCAAGTCGCATAAATACACGTATAAAGATTCTTTATTCCTCCCTCTCCGCCTCAAAGACCAATTTTCTCCTCGCGTAAGGATTCTCAGACTGACAACCACCAAACCTTCTTGTCTTGCGCAATGCCTTCCTGCGACAGGCTGCCCCTTCCACCACAGGCACCGCACTCTGGAGTCCAGGGTGAGGCGTAGAGAGTGAAGAGCTGTCTGGATCCGTTACAGCTTCCTTTCGAATCAGCTGTTCACACTGGGCTACAACAGGCACGGTTTGTAAGGACAGTGAAGAGGGTGTCATGGCGAGAAGAACCCGCAGCGAAGAACTTGTTGATGAGATCATTGTGCTCATGCGTTTGATGTAACACTTGGCCCACAGTTCTCATTAATACGATTTTTTCCCCCGTGTGACTCTTCGGTCTTATGAGGTCAAGCGACACTATCGACTGACCTTATATTGAACGAATGCTTGTGATTTTCAGTTTCCGTTGATTAAATGCTAATACATTTTACATGTGTTGGTACCTTTTACTGATCCTTACTTACATAGTTATATAGTTTTAAATACGTAGGACGATTTTAGTAATATTATTTAGAGATAAAAGGATGATTATATTTACTGTTTAGACTTTTCAGCTTCCCATGTATAGTTATTGCTTATTTGAATGTTTACATGTGTAATGTTTCTGGGTATGCTTATGGCATTATATTTCCGCACACACACACACACACACACACACACACACATATATATATATATATATATATATATATATATATATATATATATATATATATATATAATATATATATATATATATATATATATATATATATATATATAATTACAATGCCAAGGCCTTCTAGATCGTTCGAATTATCAGGGTGATTTGTTGTTTTAATCAATAAAAATTAAAAAAATCTACCGCCATAACTTAAAAAAAGACGTTCATTTTCCCATATGATCTTAGCTAAATGGGACTCATTTTTATTTTCTAAACAGCTTCCAAGAAGGTCACTGGTTCCTTGACCCCGTTATTGGATTCCGTAACAAAAGGTTGACGGTAAATGAGCAGTTTTATGACGGACTTACAACCCTAAAGGTAATGAACGTACTAGTGGGTCAAACGGAAAAAATAACGGAAACTCCCTTTTATGAACAGTTACTGTGAAATTTATATAAATGCTATTTTTGTCATTTAATTTACGTAACATTTCTCAGTGCATTTAATTTACTACCAGCCCATTCTGTCAAAGTTAATGCTTTATATTGAAAGTCCTTCTGCTCTGATTATGTAGAGTGCTTAATTGAATTATGTATCGAAATAATCGCTATATATATATATATATATATATATATATATATATATATATATATATATATATATATATATATATATATATATGTGTGTGTACATATATATATGTACATATATATCTATATCTATATATATTTGTATATTTATATATATATATATTTGTATATATATATATATATTATATATATATATATATATATATATATATATATATATATTATATATATATATATGCGTGCGTGTGTGTATACATAAATATGTACATATATATATGTACATATTTACACACACATACACACACATATATGTGTGTGTACTTATTGGTGTGTATATGAATATAAATACTTATATATGTATGTTTGTATATTACTTTGGTATCACCATCGTAAGAATAACAATACTAAATAAAATGTGCTATGCGTGCGTGTGTGTATATATGTACATATTACATATATATATGTTACACATTACCACACACACACACACACCATGTGTATGTTGTGTACTTGTATGGTGTATTGTTATATATATGTAATATATATATATGTGTGTATGTTTGTTTGTTATTTTTGGTTTAAATAAAATGTTTGTAAAATAAATCACTAATAATATTCTCCATTTATTACATCACAAGAGACATCTCTCAGGTCATATGATTATAAAGATTCCTTCACTCCTCCCTCTCCGCCTCAAAGACTAATCTTCTTCTGGCTAAAGGATTATCAGACTGACGACCACCAAACCTTCTTGTCTTCCTGCGACAGGCCGCCCCTTCCTTCACAAACACCGGACACTGGAGTCCAATGTGTGGTGTAAAGAGCGAAGAACTGTCCACATGAACTGCAGTGTTCTTTGGAATAGGATGCTCACACTGAGCTGGAATTGGCATCGTTCCAAAGTTCGGCGAAGGTGTCACGTCCACAAGAACCCTCAACGAAGAACTTGTTGATGAGATCATTGTGCTCATGTGTTTGATGTGACACTTGGCGGAAAGATCTCATTGATGCTGTGCTTATGTTAAACTAATGGTTATGATTTCCTGTTTGCTTTACGTTAATGGACCTTTATTTCATGTATTTTCAATCTGATTGTTATATGTATATATCACTCATGCACTTATATATAATTTTATCAACCTTAATCAGTTATCGGAAGTTTATCTATTATTCTTATGTCTGTTGATTTTTGCTCTATTTTTTCTGATTCTTACTCAGTGATAATGTGTTTAGATTTTATAGTTTGAATGTTTCAACGAGTAATATTTGTGTGTATTAATACATCAAACTTTACTACTAAAGTTTTATCAGTTTTAAATATCCTTCACCTTACATTTCATATTCATATCATATTTATATTACATTTACGTTCTTATATTACGTTTTATGGATACAAGTTTCTTCAAAATTGTAAAAGCCAGGGCTTTTTTGTTATCTTGGTTATCAAAGGTTTATTCACTTGGTTCAATGAATAATTGAAGACTGTGATAATCAACCACAATAGGATAAGTATGAAGTTCAAGTTTCTATATTACCGGGGGTTCAGAGGTACTGTGCCATCGTGAATACTAAAACAAAATACATATGTATGGTGTACAGAGTGAAGCACTGCCTGAATCACTTGGAATCGTTGTGATTAATGTATGAGAATCAGACTGGGATAAAACAGGCACGGTTCCGATGTTAGGTGAAGATAGTATCATGGGAGTACTTAGCGAGGATCTTGTTGGGGTGATTATTATGATCAAATAGCACTCCATGCAAAATAAAATTCCGAAAAGGACCTCAATTTCATGTACACATTACTAAGTGGCCCTAAAGGCTAATGAGGCCATGCGATTAAATGAACTGATCTCGTCTTAGAAATAACTACACGGAGAGTAAGAATGCAGTCTTCATCTATTGGTTAATCAACACCTTTTTCTTGGATCGTAATTAGTCATTCTATCTATCTATCCCCCTGTTTATATATATGCGTATCTGTGTCTAAAAATGGATTTGAAATGATTTCTCAATTTCAACGATCTATGCATCTATATCATCAAAGGTTGGTCATGCCTTTTCATGTGACTATAATAGTATTGATATTGGCAGCATATATCTTTGGAATATAGCCTGGCAGAACAAGGAATCCTATTTTTAAGAACAATCGGAATAATTGCTTTCGTTTTAGTCCCTCTAAACGTATGAATAATTGACCGAAAATCGCCTTTCTGTATTTTTCGATCACGAAAGATGTTGAAAGTTAAATGAGCTTTCTCAAGAATTACCACATGTGAGGCTTATTATCTACTTCACGATTAATATTAACATTACTATATGTCGCTATGCAAGCTGCCTGCAACTATCACAATTTCTTATATCCAATTTATGTAGCTAGAAAATATGCTCTGTAATATTTTCACTTCTCTTCAGTTCAAATCTGGGATACTTAGTCGACCGCAGTTGAGCATTTGTAGTAAATACAAATAGCAACACTAAATTTACCAAGTACTATTCATCGAATTTAGACTATCATGTTGCAAAATATGGTCTTGCATTACAGCGTTTACCATTACGGAATGAGCTGTGAAATAAAGGTAAAAGAATCATATTTCGATAGGAAAATCATTTGTAAAATAATAACATAATCTTTTTCGTTTATTACATCACAAGAGACATTTCTCGGGTCGCATGCTTATAAAGATTCTTCTATTCCTCCCTCTCCGCCTCAAAGACCAATCTTCTCCTCGCGTAAGGATTCTCAGACTGACGACCACCAATCCTTCTTGTCTTCCGCAATGCCTTCCTGCGACAGGCTGCCCCTTCCACCACAGGCACCGCACACTGGAGTCCAGGGTGAGGCGTAGAGAGTGAAGAGCTGTCTGGATCCGTTACAGCTTCCTTTCGAATCAGCTGTTCACACTGGGCTACAACAGGCACGGTTTGTAAAGTCTGTGAAGAAGGTGTCACGCCCAGAAGAACACGCAGCGAAGAACTTGTTGATGAGATCATTGTGCTCATGTGTTTGATGTGATACTTGGTGAACAGATCTCATTTATACGATTATTTTTCCCGTGTGACTCTTTGGTCTTGTGAGGTCAAGCGACAATATCGACTGACCTCATATTGTACGAATGCTTATGATTTTCAGCTTCCGTTGATTAAATGCTTCTTTATGCTAATGCATTTTACATGTTTTAGTACATTTTACTAATCTTTACTTGCATAGTTATATAGTTTTAAATACGTGGGACGATTTTTGTAATATTTCTGATTTAGTGAATTGTCACTATACAATGGCTATACAATTAGCAATCTTAATTATATGTTATCAGCAGTTTATCTATTATTCTTATGTCTGTTGATTTTTGTTGTATTTTTTTCTGATTCTTACTCAGTGATTATGTATTTAGTTTTCTACAGTTTGAATGTTTCATTGAGTAATATTCGTGTGTATGCTTATCTATGCATCAAACTTTATTACTAAATTCTTATTAGCGTTAAATATCCTCCACCTTACCTTTCATATTTATATCAATCTCTACATTTACGTTCTTATATTACGTTTTAGATACAAATTTCTTCAAAATTGTAATAGCCAGGGCTTGTTTGTTATTTTGGCTACGAAAGGTTCATTTCCTTGTTTCAGTGAATAATTGAAAACTGTGATAATCAGCCACAAGAAAATAAGTATAGCGTTCAAGTTCCTATATTGCCTAGCTTAATGGGGTTTCAAAGATAATGTGTCATCGTCAACACAAAAACAAAATAACCATATGTATGGTGTACAGAGTGAAACACTTCCTGAATCACCTGGAAGCGATGTCATGTATGAGAATCAGACTGGGATAAAACAGGCTCGGTTCCGATGTTAGGTGAAGATGGTATCATGGTAGTACTTAGCGAGGATCTTGCTGGTGTGATAATTGTGATAAAAAGAACTCTTTGTAATGAAAAATTCCGGAAAGGATCTTAATTTCATGTACACATTACTACGTGGCCCTAAGGGCTAATGAGGACATGCGATTCAATGAACTGATCTCATCTTAGGAATAACTACATGGATAGTAAGAATGCAGTCCTCATCAATTGGTTAATTAGCACCTTTTTCTTAGATTGTATTTAGTCATTCTGTCTATCTACCTGTCTATTTTTATGCGTGTCTGTATGTGTCTAGAAAATAAGTTTGAAATGATTTCTCAATTTTAACGATTTATGCATCTGTGTTATCAAAGGTTCCTGTGACTATAAGTAGTTTTTGTGAGTGATACGATTGATTGCTTTCATTGCGGTCCCTTTAAACGTTTGAATAATCGATCGAAAATCGAATTTAGACTATTATGTTGCAAGATCTTTACAGAGTTTACCATTATGCAGTGCGCAGTGAAAAAAAAGTAAAATAAATCATATTTCAATAGGAAAATCATTTGTAAAATAATAACTAATAATATGTTTCTTTATTACATCATAAGAGACATCTCTCAGGTCGTATACATATATTGATTCTTCATTCCTCCCTCTCCGCCTCAAAGACCTATCTTCTCCTCGCGTAAGGATTCTCAGACTGACGACCACCAAACCTTCTTGTCTTTGAAAAATAACCGCTAATATCATTTTTCATTTATTTCTTCGCAAGAATAATAATAAAAATGTTCATAAAATAAATCACTTATAATATACATTTACTACATCACAAGAGACATCTCTCGGGTCGCATGGTTATAAAGATTCTTCATTCCTCCCTCTCCGCTTCAAAGACCAATCTTCTCCTCGCGTAAGGATTCTCAGACTGACGACCACCAAACCTTCTTGTCTTCCGCAATGCCTTCCTGCGACAGGCTGCCCCTTCCACCACAGGCACCGCACACTGGAGTCCAGGGTGAGGCGTAGAGAGTGAAGAGCTGTCTGGATCCGTTACAGCTTCCTTTCGAATCAGCTGTTCACACTTGGCCACAATATGCATGGTTCCAAAGTTCAGTGAAGAAGGCGTAATGGCCAGAGGAACCCGCAGCGAAGAACTTGTTGATGAGATCATTGTGCTCATGTGTTTGATGAGATACTTGGCGCACAGATCTCATTAATACGATTTATTTTCCCGTGTGACTCTGGTCTTGTGAGGTCAAGCGACACTATCGACTGACCTCATATTGAACGAATGCTTATGATTTGCAGTTTCCGGTGGTTAAATGCATCTTTGATCTTGGCGGTAGATGATTACAATTTTACATATATATATATATATATATATATATATATATTTATATATGTGTATATATATGTATATATATATATATTAAGAAGGTTTACTTAAATCTCCTATTGTATGTTGAAAAGAAATCCACACGGAAATTCCATTTTATGACAGTTACTGCGGAATCTATATTGATATATGAATAAGCGATTCAATCAACTGACTTAATCTTAGGAACAACTACATTGATAGTCATAATGCAGGCTTTTCATCAAATGGCTAATTAACGCATTTTTCTTAGGTTGTAATCCGTCATCTGTCTATCTATCTACCTGTCTATATATGCTTGTATGTGTGTATGTGTCTAAAAAAATAAGTTTGATATGATTTCTCATTTTTAACGATCTATGCATCTGTCATCAAAGGTTGGCCAAGTCGTTTCCTGTGACTGTAATAGTGTTAATATTTACAGGATATATAATTGGAATATAGCCTGGCAGAACAAGGAATCCTATTTTTAAGAGTAATCCGAATGATTGCTTTTATTTTGGTCCCTCTCATACGTTTGAATAATCGACCGAAAATCGCATTGCTGTATTTTTTTCATTTACGATTTTTTTTTTTTTTAACTGAATGCTCTTTCTAAGAAAAAAAAATCCCAGGGGTTAGGCTTATTAGCTTCTTCATGATTGATATTAATATTATAATATGTCGCTATACAAGCTGCCTGCAACTAATCACAATTTCTTATATTTGCAGCTGGAAAATATGTTCTCAATATTTTCGCTTCTCTTCGGCACTCGAACATGGGGGTTCATAGGTTTCTTGATTCCGGGGTTCAAATCTGGGATACTTAATTGACCGTGGTTGAGCATTTGTAGTAAATACAAATAGCAACACTAAATTTGCCAAGTACTATTCATCGAATCTAGATTATTATGTTGTATGATCTGATATTTTCTTTACAACATATACTATTCCGGGATGCACAGTGTTTAAGGTTAGAATCATATTTTGATAGGAAAATAATTTGCAAAATGAACAATGAATATTTATCTTTATTATATCACAAGAGACATCTCTCGGGTCGCATGGTTATAAAGATTCTTCTATTCCTCCCTCTCCGCCTCAAAGACCAATCTTCTCCTCGCGTAAGGATTCTCAGACTGACGACCACCAAACCTTCTTGTCTTCCGCAATGCCTTCCTGCGACAGGCTGCCCCTTCCACCACAGGCACCGCACACTGGAGTCCAGGGTGAGGCGTAGAGAGTGAAGAGCTGTCTGGATCCGTTACAGCTTCCTTTCGAATCACACACACACACACACACACATATATATATATATATATGTATATATATATATATATATATATATATATATATATATATATATATGTGTGTGTGTGTATGTGTATGTGTATGTGTATGTGTATGTGTATGTGTATGTGTATGTGTATGTGTATGTGTATGTGTATGTGTATATATATATGAATATATTTACATATATGTACATATATGTTCATATATATACATATATATGCATATATATGTATATATATATTACTTTGTTATAACATCAATAGTATTAACATCGCAAGAAAAACAATAAAAATGTTTGTAAATGAAATTACTAATAATATTTTTCATTTATTGTATCGCAAGAGGCATCTCTCAGGTCACATGATAATAAAGATTCCTTCACTCCTCCCTCTCCGCCTCAAAGACCAATCTTCTTCTGGCTAAAGGATTCTCAGACTGACGACCACCAAACCTCCTTGTCTTCCTGCGACAGGCCGCCCCTTCCTTCACAAACACCGGACACTGGAGTCCCATGTGCGGTGTAGAGAGTGAAGAACTGTCCACATGAACTGCAGTGTTCTTTGGAATAGGATGCTCACACTGAGCTGGAATTGGCATCGTTCCAAAGTTATGCGAAGGTGTCACGTCCACAAGAACCCTCAACGAAGAACTTGTTGATGAGATCATTGTGCTCATGTGTTTGATGTGACATTTGGCGGAAAGATCTCATTAATGCGAGGATTTCACCGGATGGCTCCTAGGTCTTACGAGGTCAAGCGACGCTATCGACTGTGCTTTTATTAGACGAATGGTTATGATTTCCTGTTTCCTTTACGTTAATGGACCTTTATTTTTACGTATTTTCAAACTGATTGTTATGCGTATATATCCCTCATGCACATATATATAATTTTAGCAATCTTAATCATATGTCATAGGAAGTTTATCTATTATTATTATTATGTCTGTTGATTTTTTTGCTTTATTTTTTCCGATTCTTACTAAGTGATTATGTGTTTAGTTTTTTACAGTTTGAATTTTTCAGTCAGTAAAATTCATGTGTATGCTTATTTATACAACAAACTTTATTACTAAAGTCTTATCAACGTTAAATATCCTCCACCTTATATTTCATATTTATATCAATCTCTACATTTACGTTATTATATTAATTTTATGAATACAAGTTTCTTCAAAATTATAACAGAAAAAGCTTGTTTATTATCTTGGTTTTCAAAGGTTTATTTCCTTTGATGAATGAATAATTGAAAACTGTGATTTTCAACCATAAGTATGACGTTCAAGTTCCTATATTACCGTATCTTAATGGGGGCTCAAAGGTACTGTGTCATCGTGAATACAAAAACAAAATGCACATATTTATGGTGCACAGAGTGAAGCACTGCCTGAATCCCCTGGAAGCGTTGTCATTAATGTATGAGAATCAGACTGGGATAAAACAGGCACGGTTCCGATGTTAGGTGAAGATGGCATCACGGGAGAACTTAGCGAGGATCTTGTTGGTGTGATCATTGTGATCAGATAACACTCTTTGCAATGTAAAATTCTGAAAAAGGATCTTAATTTCATGTACTCACTACTAAATAGCCCTAAGGGCTAATGAGGCCATGCGATTCAATGAACTGATC
>NW_028234410.1:39769523-39772023 GCF_977035675.1 Penaeus japonicus
GAGGGGGAGGGGGAGGGGGAGGGGCTTCTCCGCGGGCGGTGCATTGTTTCGAGAGATTCGACAAAGCGAGGATGTAAAAAGATACGAGGTAGATTGATAGATGAATAGATATGCGGACATATAGATGAATGGATAGATGAGGTTACAGGTAGATAGATAAATTGAGGCAGATAGATATATAGATAGATAAATCGCCACCAATTTTCTTTGTCTCTTCCTTTTAATGTTCATGTTTTCATATGTTTTTTTCTGTTGTTTTCTCACATTCACTCACTGTCTCCTTCTCTGTCTCTCACTTATCCTCTTTTTTCTCTCTGTATGGCTGATTTTTTTTCTCTCGCTCTTCCTCGCTCTTTCTTTCTCTTTCCCACTCTCCCTTCCTCACTCTTTTTTTATCTTTTTCTCTCATCCTTCCTAGCTCTTTCTTTCTCTTTCTTTCTCTCTCTCACTCTGTCT
This sequence comes from Penaeus japonicus, assembly GCF_977035675.1. Lineage (NCBI taxonomy): Eukaryota > Metazoa > Arthropoda > Malacostraca > Decapoda > Penaeidae > Penaeus > Penaeus japonicus. The sequence goes on from NW_028234410.1 coordinate 39,769,980, forward strand.
CTTTCTCTCTATGTCTATCTTTCTCTTTCACTCACATCCTCTCTCTCTCTCTCTTTTTATCTCTCTATCTCTTTCACCCTTTCTCTATCTCTCACTCACTCTCTTTTACTCTCTCCCATCTCCATATCTCTCTCTCTTTCTCATCCTCCCTCGTTTTCTTCCACCCATTTCCACCCTCTCTCCTTTTCTCTATGTCTATCTATCATCCTCTCTCTCTCTCCTTACCTTGTTTTCTTCCCCTCTCTCCCATCTTCTCTCTTTCTCTCTGTCTAACTCCTATCTTCTTTCTCTCTCTCTCTCCTTTCCTCATTTTCTTCCACCATCCCCCTCTCTCTTTCTCGCTTTCACTCCCATTCCCCCTTCCCTTTCCCCTTATCTCACTCTCTCCTATTACATGCAACGTGTCTCTCGACTTCTCATAACTGAAGAGTTTACCTCGATTGTTCTCTCCAACCGCGAGTGTACAGGCGTCGAAGGGAGGATGAGGGGAAGGGGAAGGGGAAGGGGAAGGGGAAGGGGAAGGGGAAGGGGAAGGGGAAGGGGAAGGGGAGGGGGAAGGGAAGGGGAAGGGGAAGGGGAAGGGGAAGGGGAAGGGGAAGGGGAAGGGGAAGGGGAAGGGGAAGGGGAAGGGGGAAGGGGAAGGGGAAGGGGAAGGGGAAGGGGAAGGGGAAGGGGAAGGGGAGGGGGAAGGGGAAGGGGAAGGGGAAGGGGAAGGGGAGGGGGAAGGGGAAGGGGAAGGGTGTGTGTGGTGGTGGTTAGGGGGGGGGTGTAGCGGGTAGATATTTGTGGATAATCAGTTGGTTGTGGTTGTCGTGGTTGTGTCTGACGTTGTTTATAGACCAGGGGCTTTGATGTAATGACCGTAGATTGTGTTTTGTTTCAGTCTATGCAAGAACGTCCGCTGTATCTATGTGTCTATCTTTCTCTCAATGTGTCTATGTGTCTGCCTAACGTAACGTACTGTCTATCATTCTATCGATATCTAAATATCTCTCGCAATCTCTTTTTTTTTCCGTGTTCATCTTTCTTCTTTTGTTTGTGTCGATCTCCTTTCATACTGCATCGATTCTCCCTTTATGCTTTCTTGATAAACTTTCTCTCCCTTTCTCTCCATCATTTTTTTCCCTCTCGCTCTCTCCCTCTTTCTTTCCCGTCCGTGTTTACCTTTCTTGCCTCTTTCTTCTTCTCTGTTTTCTTCTCTTTCTTCACTCTCTCTTCTCTTTCGTTTTTTTCTCCTCCTCTCCCTCTTCTTTTTCTTTTTTTCACCATGCGTTCTTCTTCTTCTTCATTCCTTCATCTTCCCTATCCTTTCCTCGTTCTTCTCCTTTTCTCTTTCGCTCCTTCTCTCCACGTTTCCCTTTCTCTCTCTCTCCGTATTTCCTCTTCTCTCTTTCCAAGCTTCCCTCTCCTTCTCTCCCATTTTCCTCCTCTCTTTTTGTCTATGCGCCTCTCTCTTTCTCTCCATGTTTCCTTCTTCGCTCGCTCTCTCCATGTTTCTCTTTTCACCTTTCCTTCTCTCAATGTTTCTTTCTCCCTTTTACCATGCTTCTCTCTCTATCATCCTTTTCTCCATATTTCATTCTTTCTTTTCTCCTTCTCTCCATGTCTCTTTTTCCTCTCCTACTCTCCATGTCGCCTTCCCCTTCTCTCCTTTTCAAAGTGTCTCCTTCTTCTCCTCGTCTCTCCATGTTTCCCCCTCTTTCTCCCCAGGCTTCCCTCTCTCCTCTCTTTCTCTCCATATTTCTATCTTCCTTCTCTTCTTCCCTCCATCTCTTCCCTCTTCCCCTCTCCTCCTCCTCCTCCTCCTCCCCTCTTCCTCGAAATCCTTTAACGGCTCTGCACCGACAGGGTCTACCTTGAACCTAGATTTCCTTGTTTCTCGAAGAATCTTGGGGAGTTTTAGGACTGGTGATACCTGTGTTTTTGTCAGGTCGGGATGTGGTTCCTTTCACATTTGGATTTCCATTCTTCTACTGTGAGATTTTTTCTTCTTCTTCTTCTTCGGATTATGCTTGTCCGAATTATTTTTCTCTTGGTATCTTTT
>NW_028234410.1:39792023-39794523 GCF_977035675.1 Penaeus japonicus
AAAATTATTTTGTGTTTTTTGTTACTCCATTGTTATTGTTTTTGTTTTGTTTTTTGTCGCGTAAACAATCTGGGGTTAAAAATTTGGTTATAAAACAGCCTAGGGAGGTAATACCCTGTACCTGGGGGCCGCTAATTCCGTGTGATTACGTGGCAGACGAAATGAGCATAAATCCACGAATATGTTTGTGAAAACTTTTCTCATCCTTATCCATCAGGGTCGAAGTGGAGATAAAGTATGAGCTGAATATGTAGATGTGTGTATTCTGCGATCGATCTAATCTATATCTATATCTATATCTACACACAACACGCTCAACACCCACTCCACACACACACACACACACACCACACACAACACACACACACACACACACACATTTATATATATAATATATATATTATAATATAATATCTTTATATATTTATTACATATATATAGTATTATATATATATATACATATATATATATATATATATATTATATATATATTTATATATATATATTAATGATATATATATATATATATTTTACATACACAACACACACGATGTTACACATAAATACATGAAGAGATAGATAGTGGGAAAGCCGAGATAGGGGAATTTGCACTTTATTATCCTATCTATCATTGTCTTGGCATTCAATATATAACTTCCACACCCTTGGACTCTTTACCGATCAGCAGGTACCAATTTGTGGATATCAAGAACGATTGCATTGATTGCGCCGAAAGGGTGGGCATCGTCCATCAATAATGCTGCAATTGCGCTGATAATAATAGCCCAACGTATTGATAAAATTATCACGACGTGGTCCAGCCCCCTTAAAAAAAACGAAAAAAAAACTAAAAAAGAGAGAGAAAAAAAAAAACAAAAAACCACCTCGACTACTCTCACTCTTATCATTATTATCATCATTTTTCTTATCGTCATTATCATCATTTTTTTTGAAGAGCGAGAGTGTCGTTGTAATAACAGGCCTGTCGCTTGTACTCGTTGCTGAAGACACGACTTCGCTATGATGGATTTCGTCCTGTATTGAGAAAGGGACGGGGTTATACCTCTCTCTCTCTCTCTCTCTCTCTCTCTCTCTCTCTCTTGTTCTCTCTCTTTTCTCTCTCTCTCTGTCTCTCTCTCTCTCTCTTCTCTTTCTTTTCTTTCTTCTCTCTCCGTCTCTCTGTCTCTTCTCTCTCGTTTTCTTTTCTTTCTTCTCCCTCTTTTCTTTCCTCTTTCTCTCTCTCTCTCTCAGAAGCTAACATGAATTGTACAAATCATCTAGGCATAGTTCCTATGCCTATTCATGTGTATACAATGTATATAGTATGAATAAACATATCAAAATCAAATCAGTCTCTCTCTTCTCTTTTTTTTCTTTCTTCTCTCTCTCTCTTCTCTTTTTTTTTCTTTCTTCTCTCTCTCTCTCTTCTCATCTTTTTTCTTCCTTCTCTCTCTCTTTCTCTCTCTCTCTCTCTCTCTTTCTCTCTCTCTCTTTCTCTCTCTCTCTCTCTCTCTCTCTCTTTTCCTCCACTCATTCTCCTATAATAAAGCATCTATACCTGTTTATTTATTCATTCCTCTATCGTTATGTAAGTGGATTACAGCCTTGCAGAAGATATGACAAACTTCACAATTTCCTTCGCTTGAAGTTCGTAAATAGTTTGTTATTATTCAAGAAATGAAATGGAATTGTGACTGAATGAGAGGTGTTTAATAATATTTGCGGAGTTTGTTTTTAATCTTTTCATCTTTTATTTCATGTTGTTTATGTTTGTTTGTTTTGCAGTTTTGGTTCAATATCGCTTGTTAATTGGACTCATTTTGATACTTAAGGAAAGGAATCCACTACTAAGTGATGGTTACCTGATAGATAGATTAAAATCGATAGCTAAAAATTGCTATCCTTCCATCATTTACACTGTTTCGTTATTTATTTATCTTATTTATTTATGCCTTTTTTTGTATTTTCAATTCCCGTGTGATTCTTGTACATGTGGGTGGGTGTGATTGATTTCTTTACTTCTCTGTGTTTCTGTTTTCTATTTTCTTTCTCTCTCTCTCCGATTTTCTTCCCTTCTCTCTCTGTTTCTTTTTCTCTGTCCCCTTCCCCCTCCTTCTTTCCTATCTCTCTTTTCTTCCCCCCCCCCCCCCCCCACTCTCTCTCTTTCTCTTTACACTTTTCCCTCCTTCCCTTATCTTTCTTTACCTCTTTCCATCCCCTTTCTTTGCCGTCTCTACTATTTACCTCTGCTCCCTCTCCCATCCTCCCTCACTTTCTTTCTTATCATCTTTCTTTCCCTTCTCTTCCTCCCTTCCATCCCTCTTCTCTCCGATCCTACGTTCGTTCCTACAATACGCAGAAAAGAATAATGAAATAAAGATAAAATAAATAGATAAAATAATAATCACAACTTCAATACACAAGAAAAGACTTGAAACAGCAAGAGTAAAAAGATTAGTAAATAAAAAATAAACGAATAAAGATATAAGTAAAAAAATAA
>NW_028234410.1:39819559-39822059 GCF_977035675.1 Penaeus japonicus
TTACATAATCATTACATCATCACATCTTCATCACCAACATCATGACATCATCATTATCATCATCATCATGACATCATCATCACCACATCACCATTTTTATCACTAATGTTATTATCATTATCTCACTATTACTTTTGATTATCTTCCTGTTCGTCCATGTTCTTGGTGTTGGTTCTACGCAATATGTTTATTCTTTTTTTCAATTAATTTATCGTTTATCTTTAATTTCTAATTATCCCCATTCGTCTATTCCTCCATTCTTCGTATTTCTCTTTTTCCTCCCCAACTTCTTTGTTTGTGTCCCCCTTTCCACATGGGGAATGGAGGTGGGGATGCAGGGTGGAGTGGAGGGATATCCCCCTCCCCACACACACACCACCACTACCCCCCTCCCCCCACACCACCACATACCACCACACCACCATCCCCCACCACCACCACATACCGCCCCTAACCCCACCTTCTCCCCCCCCTCCCCCCTTCGAAAGCTTAACATGCCACCGACCCTTCCAAATGACACAAGGTTTTAGGATAACACGAGACAGCTATGACAATGGGTTGTCATGCTGTCATTGATTTTAGTACTGGAATGGCCTTTTAAAATGTCGCTAAAATTCTGTGGTGGTATGGTGGGAGTGTGATGACATGTGATAGTGCAGTTCTGTTGGAAGTAGTAGTGATGTTGGAGAGAGTTTGGAGTGATATTCAGTTGATATTAAGATCGTAAGTGATGAAGTGAGTTGCGAAGACGTGATGCAAGAAAGAGGACGATGTTTTGCAATTTCTTAGCGAAGAAGGAAACGAGGAGGAAATCATAAAGGAAGGAGAAAGAGAAGAAGAAGAAGAAAGAGAAGAAACAAAAAGAAAAGAAAAAAACATTAGGAAATATAATGCTTTATATTTCGCCATAATGAAAATTCATTTGAGAAACGTGAATGAAAAAGACCCCCCCCCCTTCCCAAGAAAAAACAAATAAACAAAAACAAAAACAAACAAACAAACAAAAAAAAAACATAGAAAGAAAAATAGAAAAGAGAAAGAAAATGATAATGACTACACAGAGGAAATGCTACTTCTCCCAGCTGGTATGCTGTGAAGGACACTTTGTCATGGCGTGATTAGCCGAGAAGACAGGCGAGGCATACACGAGGCGGAGACGCCACATTGACATTCCCCTTTGCGCTCTTACAAGCTCCCCCGAGACTTTCTGTTTATCTCCGTACATGCAAGTATTTCCTAATTCAGGTGTGACGTCACGGAAGGCATAAATCTGCGCATTAATAGTGACGCACATCCGGGAACCTGACAGTTGACACTTATCGGATTAATCGATTGCTTTCGCCGTCATCCGGGTTCCTGGCGTGATTAGTCAATCTGCTTTTCACCCCAAGTCGTTCTTGTAGTTATGCTTCTGCTTGACGCAAATGCAAGCAAGTGTTGTGTTTATATATATCCTCCAGAGGCGACTATGTGCTGCAGGCTGTTCTCTTGTTGACTGCAAGGGCGAAGATCTCGAGGAGTGAGATAAGCGACTCGCCCTTATGGAGGGCAGGAGTCAGAGGTCAAGGGAGCGAGCTGTGCTGTCACTTGCTGGGGTTTGCTTGCGCTTGCTTTCATTGCAACAATGAGAGGTTCTGTTATTAATGTGGCTGTGGCTTCGTCACTTTCTGGGGATGGTCTGTAATTGCTTGCATTATTGCAGGTGTTGTAGGTGAGACTCATGCAATTTTTATTCTTTCACCTCCTCCAGTTTTATTTTTTGGTTTAGATTTTCTTCGGTGTTACCCTTACACACACACACAGACAGACACACACACACACACACACACACACACACACACACACACACACACACACACACACACACACACACACACACACACACACACACACACACACACACACACACACAAACACACACACATCCACATCCACATGCATATGCAAAAAGAGGCACATACAAATTTTGGTGCAAATTTACATATAAATGTAGAGAGCCCCTTTAACACTTTAAGCACTTCTCACACGCAAACTTAATTAAATAAAGTAGGAAAAAAAGAACAAAAATGAAATATAGGGAAGAGAATAATATAGATAGACAATTGGCAAACACCTTAAATTAACCAGTAATGAAAAGAACAGATAATCAGATAAAACAAAAGAAAGTTATTAGTCGGAAAAAGATTACGACAAAATAAATGCTCTTCGGACATGCAATTAACGAATATATCTCTCTGTTTCTTGTCCTTTATCTCAAAGGGTTATCAGAGCAATAGATAACGCACTCGGGCGATAGTTATGAGCATAGGGTAGCCCTTATTTATGCCCCTGAGAAACAGAAACTTTACCAGCGCCGTGCAAATCATTTCCGTTATCTGATAGAGAATTCATTTCGAAAAAAGGCTTTTTCTCTCGCCCATGTTAGCGGCTGTGTTAATGGTGGCGATTCCTTGATTGTTATCGGCCCGTAATTAATTTCATTTCACATGCAGTGATTGGG
>NW_028234410.1:39860139-39862639 GCF_977035675.1 Penaeus japonicus
GAAGAGGGGTTAGAGGAGGAAGAGGAAAGGGATGAGCAGGAGGAGGAGAAAGAAGAAGAGGAAGTATAAAAGATGAAAACAGGAGAAGACGTAGGAGTCAAAGCACAGAAGAAGAAGTAAAGAGAAACAAGAAAATAAAAAAAGGAAGAGAAGGAGAAGAAAGAGCTCCAAAGAAAGAGGGAATAGAGGTAGAGGAGAAGAAAAAGTAGAGGAAACCATGTGAGTTAAAGCCCCAAAAGAGGAAGGGGAGAGAGAGAGGGAGTGAGGGGAGATAGATAGATAAAGAGAGAGAGAGAGAGGGAGGGAGGGAGGGAGAGAGAGAGAGAGAGAGAGAGAAAGAGAGAGAGAGATAGATAGATAGATAGATAGAGCGAGAGACAGAGAGAGAGAGAGAGAGGAAGGGAGGGAGAGGGAGAGGGGGAGGGGGAGAGAGCTGCTGGATGTTTTGTCGTCCACACAAGAGGTAATAAGTGTAGCAAGGTCGCCAGCTGGGTGAAAGGGTGTGAAGACACGCAGCTTGGCCGCCGGGCGCTCGCTGCGAAATCGGGCGCTCGGATGGGCGGACACAAGGGAAGGGGAGGGGGCAGGGGGAGGGAAGTGGTGAGGGAGATTAGGAGAAGGGGGGAGGGAGATTAGGGGAGGAGGGAGGGGGGAGATGGAGGGAAGGGGGGAAGTGGAGAGGGAGATTAGGAGAAGGGGGAAGGGGAGAGGGAGATTAGGGGAAGGGGAGGGGGAGATTAGTGGGAACGGGAGTAGAAAAATGGGAATGGGAAGATGAGGATCGGGAATGTCGAAAGGAGAGATAGCGGAACGAGAGACGAGAGACGGGGAAACATTAGAGAGAACAGGAGTAAGAGATCGAGAGAGGGAAGAAGAGAGAAAAGAAGAGAGAGAGAGAGACGGAGAGAGAGAGAGAGAGAGAGAGAGAGAGAAAGAGAGAGAGAGAAAAAGGGATATAGATAGATAAAGAGAGAGAGAGAGAGAGAGAGAGAGAGAGAGAGAGAGAGAGAGAGAGAGAGAGAGAGAGAGAGAGAGAGAGAGAGAGACTAGAGATACTAGGAAAAAAAGAACTGGGAGAAGCTCACTTACGAGAAGGTAAGTGAGAAAGGGAAAAATAGAAAGGCAGGGGAAGAGAAGGAGGGAAGAGAAGAAGAGGGAGGAAGGGAAGCACGGGGAAGAGTAAGGGGAGCGAAGAGGGAGGCTGGTTGGGAGAAGAGCGAACGGGGGAAAGGGGAAGGGGGTAGAGAATGTTCCTGCTCCATGATATGAGAGATCTGTCGATTAAAGTTTCTTTCGGCCGACTTAGAGCTTTGAGGATATACCATTTAATTCTTGAGGAAATTAATTAAATCTATTGCTATAATTCTAATCTATAAAGATAATCTTACAATTTCATCAATATAGAAATCGCCTTTCCTTACTTTCCTTTGCTATCTACGTCTTTCTTATTTTCTCCTTTTTTCTTCGTTTTCTTCTTTCTCTATTATTGTCAATGGTTTCTTCCTTTTTATAATTCCCTTCGTACCATTTTCCTTTCTATTTCTCGCTTTCCTCTCTTTCTTTCTCTTTTACCTTCCATTCTTCAAGCTGGAATAGAAATAAAGGACAATGGAAACAAAATGTCCCATTTCACCAAAACATGATGTAAATGAAAGGAAAGTCCACATCAAATTCTCATTCCTTTATTTTCCACTTTATTGAGCTCTGATCTTTAGCTTCATTCTGTTATTTTGAAGAAAAAAAGTTATGTATCTTTGTATAAATGTATCTACTTTTTATGTATCTATTTTTCTTATTTTTTATTAATTTATCTTTTTATTATCATTATTACTACCTCCATCTTTCTCCATCTATTGAGCTCTGATCTTGAGCTTCATTCTGTTATTTTGAAAAAAAGAAGTTATTTGTCTATGTATTAATGCATCTACTTTTCATGTATTTGTTTTTCTTATTTTTTGTTTACTTATTTATTTTATTATTATCATTATCATTATTTTTATTTTATTTTTTTGCTGACGACTTCTTTTCGAAGCAAGTCACCTTTATCTCCACCATGTTCGCCTGACAATAAACTCCGCACACACTGTCGTCAAAAAGCCAGTTGTCTCAAGCGGCGAACGTGATTTGAATAAGTACCATTTTTTAGCGTAACCTGTTCATCACCATCATCATCCTCATCTCGTGTGCTCTTCCCGGAGGCGAAGATCATTAAATAATTGGCTGGGAAAGTCCTTACGAGGCGGGTATCAACGCGGCCACAGAGGCTGGATTGAATTAGGCAGTTTCATCTCTCCCTTGTTATGTGATTGCCTACTGGGGCGGGTTCTTTCTCCCTCTTTTTTTTTTTTTTCTTCTTCTCTCTCTGTCTCTGTTGCTTTCTCTCTTTCTGTTTTTTTTCTGTTCTTCTCTCTCTCTCTTCCTCTCTCTATATATCTCTGTCTGTCTGTCTCTCTCTCTTTCTTTCACTCTCTCTCTCTCTCTCATTCATGGGAGCTGGTTC
>NW_028234410.1:39864950-39867450 GCF_977035675.1 Penaeus japonicus
TCTCTCTCTCTCTCTCTCTCTCTCTCTCTCTCTCTCTCTCTCTCTCTCTCTCTCTCTCTCTCTCTCTCTCTCTCTCTCTCTCCCTCTCTCTCTCTCTCTCTCTCTCCATTTTCATCATATTTCTGTTTTTATTCTATATATCTTTTTATCTATCAATCTATCTTTCTATCTATTTCTCCAACCTCTCTGTCTGCCGGTCTACCCCCCCCCCACTCCCCATTGCTATCATTCTTCCCTTCGTCACTTCCCCTTCATCACCCATTCCTTTCTCTCCATCTTCTCTCAATCTGTCAATTTCCAATTTGTCTTCATCATCCATCCCTTTCCATCAATTTGTCTTTTTTTTTCTCGTCCCTCCATCTATCTTCGTCTCTCTCGATCCGTCCATCATTATCCATCGTCCGACGTCCGTCCGCCTGTTCATGGTGTTCTTCTCGTCCTCTTCCTCTTTATCTTCGTGTTTTTCGTCCTCTTTGTCTTCGTCTTCCTCGTCCTCTTTGTCTTCGTCTTCCTCGTCCTCTTCGTCCTCCTTCCCCTTTCTCTCCGTCTTCCTCCTCCTCTTCCTCTTCCTCTTTGTCTTCGTCTTCCTCGTCCTCTTTGTCTTCTTCGTCCTCGTCCTCTTCGTCTCCTCTTGGTCTTCGTCTTTTTCGTCCTCTTGGTCTTCGTCTTCGTCTTTTTCGTCCTCTTTGCTTCGTCTTCCTCGTCCTCTTCGTCCTTCTTCCTCTTTCTCTCCGTCTTCCTCCTCCTCTTCCTCTTCCTCTTTGTCTTCGTCTTCCTCGTCCTCTTTGTCTTCTTCGTCCTCGTCCTCTTCGTCCTTCTTCCTCTTTCTCTCCGTCTTCCTCCTCCTCTTCCTCTTCCTCTTTGTCTTCGTCTTTTTCGTCCCCTTTGCTTCGTCTTCCTCGTCCTCTTTGTCCTTCTTCCTCTTTCTCTCCGTCTTCCTCCTCCTCTTCCTCTTCCTCATTGTCTTCGTCTTCCTCGTCCTCTTTGTCTCTTCGTCCGCTCTCTTCGTTCGTTCTCCTTTGTTCCTCCTTCCTACTCTCTCCGTGTTTCTACTCCTTCTCTTCGTCGTCGTCTTTGTTCTACTCTTCATCCCCGTCTTTCTCCTCCTCCTTCATCTCTTCCTCTTCCTCTTCCTCGTCCTCCTCCATCTCCTCCTCCTTCCTCTCTTCCTCCTCCTCTTCCTCGTTCTCTTTGTTTTCGTCCTACTCTTCTTCTCCGTCTTCCTCCTCCTTCTCTTCGCCGTCGTCTTTGTTCTACTCTTCATCCCCGTCTTTCTCCTCCTCCATCTCTTCCTCTCCCTTCTCCTCGTCCTGCTCCATCATCTCCTCCTCCTCGCCTGTGTCCTCTCCTCCTCTTCCTCTCTCTACTCCTCGTCCTCCTCCTTGTTTCTTTACCCCTCCCTCATTCATCCCCTCCCCTCCTCTCTGCTCCCTTATCCTCCTCCTTTTCTCCTATCTCATCCCCTTGTTCTTCCTCTACCCTCCTTCCTCCGCCTCTCCCCTTCCTCTCATCCTTACATCTGCCGTCCCCCTCCACCCCTACCCCCCACTCCCTTCCTACTATATCAGCTCCTTGTTCTTCCCTTGCCCTCCCCCCTCCCCCGCCCTCTCATTCCCCCTTCCATCTACTATCCCCCTCCCTCCTCTCCCTCCCCCTCCTTCCTCTCCCTCCCCCTCCCTCCTCTCCCTCTCATCCCCACTTCCATCTGCCGTTCCCCTCTCCCCTTCCCCTCCCCCTCCTCCCCAGCTGAGCCCTCAAGCAAGTTGATAATCTACGACTGCATCTTGATCTGAATTTGATTGTCGTCTTGAAGGCTAACGGCGTGTGCTTGCGAAGACAAACGGCAGGCGATTGTTGCAGACGTAATCATAGTCTTTCAATGTTGCAAGGGACGATCTTGACGCATGTGTTTGTTCTTGGGGAGAATGAATAGGCGATTCATCTCGTGCCTACAAGATGGAGAGAGAGAGAGAGAGAGAGAGAGCGAGAGAGAGAGAGAGAGAGATTTGAAGAGCGAGGAGAAAGGGGACGAGAGAGAGGGAGGGGGAGGAGAGGGGAGGAGAGGAGAAGGAGGGTGTGAGGGCGAGGGGGGGGAGAGCGGACGGGGAGGTGATGGGGGATGGAGATGAGGGAGGGGGGGGGGGGGTGGGGGTTGGGGAGGAGGAATTGGATGTTGGAGAGGAGGGAGAGGGGGGGTGGGAAGGTAGGAGGGTGGGAGAGGGGGGGTGGAAAGGGAAGAGGGTGGGAGGTAAGGGGGAAGAGTTGAGAGAGGTGAGGGAAGGGGAGGACGTGTACGTGATATTGGGGAGAGAGGAGTGGATAGAGAGACGTAGGAGCGGAGGAGAGAAAGAGAGAGAGAGAGAGAGGAGAGATAGATAGGAGATAGGAGAGATAGATAGGAGATAGGAGAGATAGATAGGAGATAGGAGAGATAGGAGAGAGTGGGGGAGAGAGTGGGGGAGGGAGAGAGAGAGAGAGAGATAGGAGATTGATAGATAGA
>NW_028234410.1:39872450-39874950 GCF_977035675.1 Penaeus japonicus
CTCTCTCACGCCAGGTAAATTCCCTATTTGTAAAAAGATCAAATACTGAAACAGGGGCAAGACAGATGCAAATTCGTGGACCGAAAATGTGGAACTTATTGCCAGATAAAATTTAAAATATTAACAACTTTTGTGATTTCAAAACAAAATTGAAAGAACACCTTTTTACTCTTCAAGTGTAAATATATATGCATTTATGTAAGAATAATCTTTGTAACTTATGGAATAAAGTCTTTGAATTTGAACTCTCTCTCTCTCTCTCTCTCTCTCTTTCTGTATATCTATCAATCTATCTATCTATTTCTTCCTTGAGCTATACTCTTCCTTCCCTTCCGTCCTAGTGCCCACAAAGCAAAATAATTATCCTTTCATTTTTCACTTTAAATCGTTGTCCTTAACTTTTTTCTTTCTTTTGTTTCTTTCTTTTATCCCATATTCATCTTCTATCCTAATCCTCGTTCTTAAAAGTCAGGAAATTTACTAAATTGATTTTTTTTTTACTATCATTTTCTATTTCTTTTCGTTCCAGTGTGTTTCTTCTCCATGTATCTCCTTTATGGTCTTTGTTCACCTCTTTCTTCCACTCTTTTTCCTATCTCTTTGTGTCAATATTCCTTTTTTTTTCTTCATTTCGTTACTTTTTCTTTTCCTTTTCTCTCTCTCTCTCTCTCTCTCTCTCTCTCTCTCTCTCTCTCTCTCTATCTATCTATCTATCTATCTCTTTTTCTTTCTTTTTTTTTCTTTTCTTTTGCTTGTCTGTAAAACGCTCAACCGTTTAAGTCAGAGACACGCGAGAGGGTTTCCGACGCAAAATTTGGCGTAGACGAAAGGCTGGGAGGACGTAGTTATTACACACACACATACATACACAGAAACGTACGCCATGCACACACACACATAAACACACACAGTCACACAAACACACCCACACAAACAAACACAAACACACACACACACAAACTCTCTCTCACACACACACAAACACACACACACACACACACGTCCACACGCACACAAACACACACACACACACACACAAACACACAAACACACACACACACACACGTCCACGTCCACACAGATACACACACAAACACACACAACAAACACACACACACACAAACTCTCTCACACACACACACACACACAAACACACACATACACGTCCACACGCACACAAACACACACACACACACACACACAAACACACAAACACACACACACATACACGTCCACACGCACACGGGCCGCCCCAAACCACAGGTTAGGAAGACGCGTGAAATATCAGCGAGTGTTGGAGCTGGCGCCTCACGGGGTGTTGATAAGGAACCCCATCATTTGGGATGATTGCCCCATCATTTAGGAGGCGTTTCTCGGGTAATCATGATTAGGCCGGACGCTTGATGCTCTGCCCCATTTCCCCCGCCGCTTGTCAGATCGCTGACTGATTATCTTTTTCAGGGTGTCCGACGAGCCTGGGTGATGCCCCTGATGACATCCCTCGGGGGGAGGGGGGAGGGGGGTTAGGGATTGGGAGGGGGGGAGGTTGAAATAACATGGGTTGGATGTATATTTTCTTCTCTCTCTTTCACTCTCTTTATACGCATGCACACACACACACACACATACTATATATATATGTATGTATATATATATGTGTGTCTCTGTGTGTGTGTGTGTGTGTGTTTGTGCATTCTCCACCCCCTCTCTCTCTCTTTATCTCTCTCTCCCACTCTTTCTCTCTCTCTCTCTCTCACTCTCTCTCTCTCTCTCCTTCTCCCCATCTCTCCCCCTCTTTGTCTTTCCCTAGCCAGACACGCGCCGATTCTTGCACGAAGACTAACATGCACAATACACATATATCTAGATCTCGCGGATAGCAGATGTATTCTGAAATCCGAAGTACACGTCATGCCAAAACAAACTCCCCACACCCCACCCCCACACACACACACCCACACCCCACACCCATCCCACCCTACCACCCTATCCCACCCGCCCACTCTTCCATCCCTCCGTCCGAAAGAAAAGAAAGAAGAAAACAAAATGTAAAAAAAAAACAAAAAAAACAAGAGAATAAAAAAAAAAAAAAAAAAAAAACGAGAGAATAAAAACCAAAAACGAAGAAAATACGAAATAACCCTGAGATCCCGAGTGGTTCTCCTCCAGAGCATAAATCCACAAGAACTTATCTGCGTAGGAAATCGGTTCAATTTCGAAACCCAAGACAGGTAAACGGCGTCCAGGTGTGCGTTGATAGTCACGCTCGTGCCTTTTTCTTTCCGTTTATTATCGCACGTTATTAAAAAGCTTTTCTCGATCCGTGCCTTGCGATGTCCGTGCGATGCAGCGTGCGACCAGCCGATTCGTGGACCTATATGAGGCTCCGAATGGGCGATTTGAAGCCTGATTTGACCGAAGCTTCGAAGATTGGGAGTTGGAGGAACTTGCGAAAGGCAGAGGAACAAGGGTGCTTTCGAGACGTAGAGAGAGAGAGTGA
>NW_028234410.1:39892919-39895419 GCF_977035675.1 Penaeus japonicus
GGGAGGAAAAGGAGAGAGAGAGATGGGGCGAGGGAAGGGAGGAGAAAAGGAGAAAGAGATGGAGCGAGGGAAGGGAGGAGAAAAGGAGAAAGAGATGGAGCGAGGGAAGGGAGGAGAAAGGGAGAGAGAGATGGGGCGATAGAAGGGAGGAGAAAGAGAGAGAGAGATAGAGAGAGGGAGGGGGAGGGAGAGATGGAGCGAGGGAAGGGAGAAGAAAGGGAGAGAGAGATGGGGCGAGGGAAGGGAGGAGAAAGGGAGAGAGAGATGGGGCGAGGGAAGGGAGGAAAAGGGGAGAGAGAGATGGGGCGAGGGAAGGGAGGAGAAGGGGAAAGAGAGAGAGAGGGAGGGGGAGGGAGAGATGGAGCGAGGGAAGTGAGAAGAAAGGGAGAGAGAGATGGGGCGAGGGAAGGGAGGAGAAAGGGAGAGAGAGAGAGAGAGAGAGGGAGGGGAGGGAGAGATGGAGCGAGGGAAGTGAGAAGAAAGGGAGAGAGAGATGGGGCGAGGGAAGGGAGGAGAAAGGGAGAGAGAGATGGGGCGAGGGAAGGGAAGAGAAGGGGAGAGAGAGATGGAGCGATGGAAGGGAGGAAAAGGAGAGAGAGAGATGGGGCGATAGAAGGGAGGAGAAAGATAGAGAGAGAGAGAGAGAGAGGGAGGGGAGGGAGAGATGGAGCGAGGGAAGGGAGGAGAAAGGGAGAGAGAGAGAGAGAGAGGGAGGGGAGGGAGAGATGGAGCGAGGGAAGGGAGGAGAAAGGGAGAGAGAGATGGGGCGAGGGAAGGGAGGAGAAAGGGAGAGAGAGATGGGGCGAGGGAAGGGAGGAAAAGGAGAGAGAGAGATGGCGCGATAGAAGGGAGGAGAAAGATAGAGAGAGAGAGAGAGAGAGAGGGAGGGGAGGGAGAGATGGAGCGAGGGAAGGGAGAAGAAAGGGAGAGAGAGATGGGGCGAGGGAAGGGAGGAGAAAGGGAGAGAGAGATGGGGCGAGGGAAGGGAGGAGAAGGGGAGAGAGAGATGGGGCGATAGAAGGGAGGAGAAAGATAGAGAGAGAGAGAGAGAGAGGGAGGGGGAGGGAGAGATGGAGCGAGGGAAGGGAGAAGAAAGGGAGAGAGAGAGGGAGGGGAGGGAGAGATGGAGCGAGGGAAGGGAGAAGAAAGGGAGAGAGAGATGGGGCGAGGGAAGGGAGGAGAAAGGGAGAGAGAGAGAGAGGGAGGGGAGGGAGAGATGGAGCGAGGGAAGTGAGAAGAAAGGGAGAGAGAGATGGGGCGAGGGAAGGGAGGAGAAAGGGAGAGAGAGATGGGGCGAGGGAAGGGAGGAGAAAGGGAGAGAGAGATGGGGCGAGGGAAGGGAGGAGAAGGGGAGAGAGAGATGGAGCGAGGGAAGGGAGGAGACAGGTAGGGAGAAAGAGAGAGGGAAGGGGAGGGAGAGGGAAGGAGAGAGAGAGAGAGAGAGAGAGAGGTGAGGCAAGGGAAATGGAAAGAGAGGGAGGGAGAAGGAAAGAGGAAGACAGGGAGGGCGAGAGGGAAAAGGAGAGAGAAGGAATGAGAATGAGAGAGGGGTGGGGTGAGGGATGTGGAGAGAGGAAAGGAGAAGGAGGAAGAAAGAGGAAAGAGGAGATTGAGTGGAGATAGAGAGGGAAGATGAGAGAGCAAGAGAGAGGGGTGGGGCAAGGGAAATGGAGAGAGGGGAAGGAAGAGGGAAGGGGAGAGAGGGAGGGTGGGGAGAGGGAAGTGGTGAGAGAAAGAGGGAGAGTGAGGAGGGGAGAAAGTTGTAGGGAGAGTGAGGAGGGGAGAAAGTAGTAGGGAGAGTGGCGAGGGAGGGGTGGGGGATGGGGAGGGAGCGGGAAGGGGAGGTGGAGGAGAGGGAAGGGAGAGGGATGGGGGAGGAAGTGGGGATGAAAAAAAAAAAAAAAAGAAGAAGGAAAGAGAGGTGGGAGGGGGGAAGGCAAGGAGGAACAAGCATACAGCTATAAAGTCAGGACAAGACAAAAATAAAGCAAAAAAAACAACGGAGAGAGAGAGAGAGAGAGAAAGAGAGAGAGAGAGAAAGAGCCATAGAGAAAGAGAGAAGGAAAAATGGAGAAAGAGACATAGAGAAAGAGAGAGAGAGAGAGAAATAGAGATGAAGGAGATGCAATAATTACGCTAACAGACAGCCCACGAGAGGCGACGCGATGGCTGCCATGATGCTGAGACGGAGATAAGGCAGACGTCCAGCAGCATCCAGAGTGATAGCGATAGCGGGGGTTCGCACTCCGACCCCCCGATGGTGGCGCGCGATAGGCAGAGCCGCACCATAATTAATCATCTAAATTATTTCGTTATTTCTGACCATATAAGACGTCTTGGTGACCGTGGGTGTCTGGCGCAATGTGAAGGGAGGGTGGTGGTGGAGGGGGGGAAAGGGAAGGTGGGAGGGAGGTTAAGGAGGTTTGGGGGGTAAGGGGGGTAAGGTGGGCATGGTGGGGGGGGGGGTTATGGACTGTCTTGAAGGTAAAAAGTGTGATTT
>NW_028234410.1:39902919-39915419 GCF_977035675.1 Penaeus japonicus
GGCGGCCATATTTGATGTGTGTTTTTTTGTTTCTCTCCCTCTCTCTGTTTTAAGAGTTAGCCACATTATGAAATCACATTTCAACGGAATTTTATGAGTGATATTAGTATGTGATTTAGTATCTTTACATGATTTTTTTTTTTTTTTCTTTTTTTTGGGGGGAGGGTATTTTGTGACTCGAATTCCAGGAAGGAAAACTTCCAGATAAAGAGTTTTGAAAAAAAATGTGATTGATAAGTAAATAAAATTATCAATAGATATATGATATAATAAGATAAAGTGCTTTAACTGTAAAAATTATGTAAATATTCTCGTAAATGATAATGAATGTATTCAAGATTTCAGTATAATCATAACAACCGTATCCAAAACTTTGAAGGATTTTACACACACATTTAACCCCACAAACACCACCCTACTGTGCAGGATCATGTGAACCCACTAATATAATCCATCCTGATAAACGTTACACAATAGACAACAAATGGTTAAGTGACCCGCGTATTAACCAGCGAAAGAGAGAGAGAGAAAAAAAATAACCAAAAAAATTCCCATTCACAGCGTCAGAAACATAACACAAATAACAAGACATAATGGTTAAATACGGTGACCAAGCATTTGTCATTCCTGTCGTGGGAGACCACTTAAGTGTCTCTCCTCCAGCCTCCTCTCCGCTCTCACACGGACGAAAGAAGGGGACAAAAATCCCTCAAGTGGCTCGTGAATATTTACCAGCGAGGAGGAGGAGGAGGAGGAGGAGGAAGGGGAGGGGTGGTGTAGGGGGAGGGGGAGGGAAGGAGGTGGAGGAGGAAGAGCAGGGGTGGTGAAGGAGGAGGGGGAGGAGGAGGGAAGGAGGAGGAGGAGGAGGAGCAGGGGTGATGGAGGAGGAGTAGGGAGGAAGTGGAGGAGGAGGGTTGTAGAGGGGGAGGGAGAGGAAGTGAAGGAGGAGGGAAGGGGGAGGGGGAGAAGAAAGAGAGGTGGATGAGAAGGAAGAGGATGTTTTGTTGATACGGGAGGAGGGGAGGGGGGGGGGCAGAGGAGGAGGGAGGAAGAAGAGGGTGTTTTGTTTATATTTGGGAGAGGATGATGATGGAGGAAAGGGAGGAAGAGGAGGGGAAGGTAGAGAAAGAGGAGGAAGGAGAGATACCTGAAGAGTAAGGAAAGGTGTGGAAAGGGAAAATAAGAAAAAGAGGAGAGAGGGAAGAAAAGAGAAAATTTGTTGGATGAAGGGCAAAGGAGAGAGGGAGGAAGAAAAGGAAGGGGCAGGGAAAGAGACGCTGGAAGAGGAAGGCTAGAGGAGAATGAAAGAGGGAAGTAGGGAGAGGTGGAGATAAGAGAAAAGGTAGAATGGTGGAAGAGAAGATAGAAGTAAACGAAGGACAGAGGGAGAGGGAGAGGAGAAGAAGGTAGGAGGGAAGAAGAGAGAGAGAGAGAATGAAAGAAATAGATAGATAGATAGACATAGAGAGAGAGAGAGAGAGAGAGAGAGATAGCAGAAAGAAAGAGAGAGTGTGAGAGAGAGAGAGAGAGAGAGCAGACAGAAAAATTCTGAAATACCCAGAGAGAGAGAGAGAGAGAGAGAGAGAGAAAGAGAGATAGATAGATAGAGATAGAGAGAAAGAGGGAAATAGAGAGAGAGAAAAAGAGAGAAAGAGAGAGAAAAAGAGAGAAAGAGAGAGAAAGAGAGAGAAAGAGATAGAGAGAGAGCTAGAGAGAGAAAAAAAAAGACAGAGAGACAGAGAGAAAGCAGGAGAATAGAAAAGAAAAGAGGAAAGAGTAAAAAAAAAAAGTGAAGAAACAAAAAAGTCAGACAAAGCAAAGAGCAAACACAATACACATAAGAGGGAGAAAGAAGATCCAAAATGGTCTTAGAACCTCTCAAATAAGGAATCCGACCCCGTCCCTCATAAGCGAAAATTCCCCCGAAGGACGATTAAGCCTCGAAAAGGAATTAGCACGAGTAAAAATGACAACAACCTCAAGTCGTAATAGACAGTCGCAACACTAGTCTCCTTCGCAGCTTCCTTGATGCAGCCTCTTCGGGAGAGAGGAGTCCAGTTTTCATCTCTCTTTTTAAAGATTAATCGCACATCATTTTCGCGGATTTTGTGGTTTAACTTGGGAGTTATTTGTCGCTTTGGAAGGGAGGAGGGAAGGAGGGAGGGAGGGATGGTGGGATGGTGGGAGGGAGGGAGAAGGGAGGAGGGAAGGAGGGAGGGAGGGAGAAGGGGGAGGGAAGGAGGGAGGGGGATGGAAGGAGGGAGGGATGATGGGAGAGAGGGAGAAGGGGGAGGGAAGGAGGGAGAAAGGGGAGGTAGGGAGGGTGAGAGGGAGAAGAGGGTGAGAAGGAGGGAGAGGGATAGAAGGGGGAGGTAAGGAGGGAGAGAGGGAAAAGGGGGAGGGAGGGAGAAGAGGGTGGGAAGGAGGGAGGGATGGTGGGAGGGAGGGAAGGAAGAAGGGAGAAGGGGGTGGGAAAGAAGAGAGGGAGAAAGAAGTTGGAGGGAGGGAGGGAGAAAGGAGTGGGAAGGAGGAAGGGAGGGAGAAAGGGGGAACAGGTTGGGTTTTGGGCTTCGTGGGGATTTAGTTACGGGGACACCGACTGGGAGTGGCTGTGTATGTTGTAGTATGTTAAGATTAGAGTTCGTACGTATCAAAATATGCAGACTCATACACGTGTACATGCTCAGACGCATCTGAGATATATCATATATCTTACCTATTGAATATTGATATATATGTATATATATATATATATATATATATATATATATATATATATATATATATATATTATTAAATATTATTATATAGTTATATATATATATATATTATATATATATATAATATTTATTAAATATATTATATATATATATATATCTATATATATTTATTTATAATATATTTATTATATATTTAAATATATGTATATATATATATATATATAATTTATATTATATATATATATGTATATATGTATATATATATATGCATATTATATATATACACATATGTATATTTTATATATAGATATATATACATTATATATATGTATATATGTATATATGTATATATATATATATATATATATATATATATATATATTATATATATATATATATATATATATATTATATATATATATATATATATACGTAGAGAGCGAGAGAGAAACACAGAGAGAAAGATTTAGATAGCGAGATAACCAGAAATGAATAGAGTCATACATGAATGTAGGTTTAACAACAAAAATATACGCAACCAAAAACACAAGCAAGTACCACAAACATACAGCCTAAGAATACTCATGTCCTTCCGTATAAGTCTTCCCCATAAGTCAAGAAAAAAGAACAAAGAAAAGAAAAGAAAATATCAAAACGTTGGCGATATTTTTCCAATTCGAAGACCTAAGCATCCAAGATATTCTTCTGGAGGTTTTATCTTAGATTTATCTCTTGGGTCTTCGTCGCATCTCTGGCTTGTTTGTCTAAATTTAGTTGTCTGGGAATTGCCTTTCCTCAAGGGGTGTTTTTTACGTCAATTTATGCGATGCTGTTTGTAAGCGGAAGGTTTTCATCATCATTAGTGAGAGGAATTGCCGAATGAAATGGACGGAGATTGGAGCTAATAAGGGAGTGGCAATTGTATGTGAAAATGCTTATATATATTATATATATTATATATAAATATATTATATATATATATATAATATAAATATATATATATATATACATATATATATACACAAAATGTATATATTATATCTTTATCTATCTATTATTATCTTCTCACTTCTCTTCCTCCTCTCTTCTCTCTCTCTCTTCTATATATATTATATAATATATATTAATATATATATATATATATTATACAATATATAATTTACATCTATATATTACATATAATATATATATATAATATATATCTATATATATATATGTTTATTTATTAATATATATAATATATATATATATGTAATTTATATATATTATATATATGTATACACACAATAACACATATATGTATATGTATGTATATTTATATATATATCTATATATATATATATATATATATATATATTATGATATATATATATATATAAATACCATAGAATATTGATGTGTGTGTGTATACCTATATTTAACACACATATATATTTGTATACAGACAAATGCAAGTGTGTGTTGTATTTATTTTTATATATATATATATTATTTATATATATATATATATAATATATATTATATATATATATCATATGTGTGTGTGTATGTGTGTGTGTGTGTGTGTGTGTGTATGTGTTTGTGTGTGTGTGTATGTTTGTGTGTGTGTGTGTGTGTGTGTGTGTGTGTGTGTGTGTATACAGAGAGAGAGAGAGAGAGAGAGAGAGGTGTAGATAAAGAAAAGAAAAACCTTCAACCTCCCCCCTTCCCCATTGACCCCCCTTCCCCCTCCCCCTCCCCCCGACCTCCCCTCCGGGTTCCTCATTCGCCTAATTCTCTCTTTAGGCAACACTCGGCCGCGTCTGCGCGCCCCTTGTAAAGGCCGGGATATATGGCTGTCTATATGTTCCCTTCGTATAAGGCGGCGCCCCGGAGCCCCCTCTCGCCGCCCTCTCCCTTCGACAGCGCAACATAAGCGCAGAAGGAAGTTATCAAATTTGCATACGCACTCGCACGGGATCGCGCCCCCGCCCCCGCCCCCACCGCCGCCGCCGTATATAGCGCGACGCAACAAATCTTGAATCAATAGCGCTTATTCGACGACGATCGACCGAGAAGAGGCTCTTCGGACGCGCCTTTCCGGGGATCGTAAATCGGCCGCGATTGGCTGGTACAAGCGTGGGCGGCGAGGAGCGCACGCGGCGCAGCGGGCGCGGGAGCGAAGGTCGGGCCGCGGTGCTCGTTCCGGCGTTACGGCTCAATCGTCGGGAAGGCTTTTCATCGGAGAAATGTTTCTCGGCATTATTCTTACTCTTCTTAGTATTACTATTATCATGCTTATCATTACTACTATTGTTATCATCACTATCGTTATTATTGTTGTTGCTCATTCATTATGGTTATCTTTTGTTATTTTTACTATATTTTATCCTTATCATCATGATAATTGTCGTTATCATAGTGATGTCCCAATAAATTTCAATATCTTCCTCTCCTCATATGTCTATTTCGTCTTCCTCTCCAGGCGTCCAGTATCTAGACCAACAGCTGCCATCTCCTCACGTCCTCCTCATCTCTACTCACTTCCCTATAAAATCCTCACTTTAACTTAGTTCTCTTAATTAACGAGTTTTCTTCGTGCTCTCTCGGTGAAGTACTTGTCACTGATCTTTCGTTATCTCTTTGAGTTCTTCTGAGAGTTTTTTCTCTCTGCTTCTCCCCCTGTTCTTGGCCGTTCATCAGAGAGAGAGAGGGAGGGAGGGAGGGAGGGAGGGAGGGAGGGGGGAGAGAGAGAGAGAGAGAGAGAACGGGATAGATAGATAGAGAGAGAGAGATAAAGATAGATAGATATATAGATAGATAGATAGATGGAGAGAAAAAAAAAGAAGGGATAGATAGATAGATAGAGATAGAGATAGATAGATAGAGAGAGAGAGAGAGAGAGAGAGAGAAGTATCCACAAGCTCCTCTCTCTTTCCTCATAAGCTAACAGTTTATCCAATCGTTTCTACACATCTTCCTCCATTTATCAACCTGTCTCCCCTTCCTCCCTCTTCCAAATCCAACCACAGGTAAAATTACATTTATAATTATGACATTTCTACTCGACCATTAACAAAATTTCCTCTCCTTTTTTATCTCAAACGAGGAGTAAAAAAGGACGACTAACACACCTTCTCTCGAGTCTCGCCGATTTGCCAGTGATTTTATCAGCTGAGAGTCTAATTACCATATTTAGCGAGGTACTCATTAAGCCTCGCATTCTCGCGGCGAAAAAGCCAGTGTTGGGAACCCGCGCTCTCGTGTGTGCAGTGCGAATAGTAGCGAGGTCTTTTTTTCATGGTTGTGCGAATTAGAGACTGTGCTTCGAAAAATTGGGGGTCGAGACTTATGTATTTATTGAGGAAAGGATTGGGTTGGTGGAATATATGAATATGTATGTATATATCATATATACGTATATGTATATGTATATATGAATACAAACACACACACACACACACACACACACACATATATATATATATATATATATATATATATATATATATATATATATATATATAGAGAGAGAGAGAGAGAGAGAGAGAGAGAGAGAGAGAGAGAGAGAGAGAGAGAGAGATGGAAAAAAATATTGTCCTCACACACACACACACGCACACACACACACACACACTATCAAATAGCCATGCATTCACTACCGAGTTATGATAACAGCGATGTGTCGGGAGTCACTGGGCCTGATAGATTACCTCAAGATAAAAGAGTTAAGGACGTTTCCAGAAGCGAAGAAAGTGACGTTGTAATCTGTCTTAGGAGGTTAGTGATGGAAAGGACTCATAGGCGTTGGGTCCGGAGTCGCTGGGTAGTTCAGGATTTTTCTGTCTGCTCTCTCTCTCTCTCTCTCTCTCTCTCTCTCTCTCTCTCTCTCTCTCTCTCTCTCTCTCTCTCTTTCTCTCTTTCTTTCTGCTATCTCTCTCTCTCTCTCTCTCTCTTTCTATTCCTCTCTTGCTTTCTGTCTGCTCTATTCTTTTCTTCTTTCTTTGCTGTCCCTCTCTTCTCTTCATTCTTCTGCTTTCTTGCATAATGCTGCTTTCTATTTTTCTTTCTGTCTTTCTTTCTGCTGTCTCTCTCTCTCTCTTTCTATTCCTCTCTTGCTTTCTGTCTGCTCTCTCTCTCTCTCTCTCTCTCTCTCTCTCTCTCTCTCTATCTATCTCTCTCTCTGTCTTGATTATTTACTTTTTCCATTAATCTTTCAATTTTCTTTCTTTTTCTTTCTGGCTTGTTTTCTTTTTTTTTCTTTCTTTCTTGTATTTTGAATTTCTTTATTTTTCTATGTTTTGTATGAAAAGCAAGAAGAGAAATAATCTCCTTGTTTTTCATACTTTTCCATATCCGTGTCAGCTTCATTTCCATGCTGTATCCTTCCCTCTTCACCTTTCCATCACTTTTGTCTCGTTGTCTTCTCTTCTACACCCCCCTTTCCCCATTTCCTCTCTTTATCCCCCCCCTCTTCCTCATTCTTAACCCTATCCAATAATCACCGATCTGTCTCTCTCTTCTTACCCTCCCTCACCCTTCCCTCTATCCCTCCTTGCTTTTCCTGCCCCTCTCCCTATCCTCGCTCCCTCCCTATCCTTCTCTCTGTCCTCCCATCTTCCTCTTCTCATCCCCTACCTACCCCCACCCCCCCACCCCATTTCTCTTCACCGTTAGCCTCTCCTTCTCATACCTCGTCTTCGAGTGTTATTTCGAACTCTGATGACTATTTTGTTCCCTGTACAAACGTCAGTCGGGGGGGGGGGAGCTCTCGTCATGGGGGGGGAGAGAAAGAGAAGGAGCAAGAGAGAGAGAGAGAGAGAGAGAGAGAGAGAGAGAGAGAGAGAGAGAGAGAGAGAGAGAGAGAGAGGGTGAGAGAGAGAGGGTGAGAGTGAGAAAGAAAGAGGGAGAGAGAGAGAGAGAGATAGAGAGAAATAGAGAGAGAGAGGGAGAGAGAGAGAGAGAGGAGAGAGAGAGAGAGAGAGAGAGAGAGAGAGAGAGAGAGAGAGAGAGAGTAAGAGAAAGAGAGAGAGAGTGAGAGAAAGGGGGAGAGGGGGGAGGAAAAGAGACAAAAAAAGGGAAGGATAGTAAAAGAGAAAGAGAGAGCATTGATGAGAGAGAGAGAAAGGGGTAGGGGGCAGAGACAGAAAGAGAGAGAAAGAGAGAAAGGAAGGGGCGTGGTGGGTGGGTGGAGTGACGAAGTGTCCGCCCGGGCCGTAAACTGGGGTTCTCCTCGTGTTACGGGCGGGAGTGGCCTGTCGGATCCCGTGGGGACGCCCCCCCTTCTGCTTGGTGCTAGTCTCCCTGAACGACGGGCCACCCGGAAGGCGCCCCGCCCGACACAACCTTTGATCCTCTTCGAAGGGCGAACGGCGCTTGGTTCCGGTTCGGAGAGAGGAATACATTGTCCCCCTCCCTAAGGGGGAAGCGGGCGGACCGGGGTTGGGTGGTGTGGGGAAGAGGGGAGGCGGGGGAAATGGGGGGGGGGGGGGGCGAGGTATAGGATGCTGTTGATCCGGAATTGTATTTTCCGCACAGATGGCAGTAATTGGAGGGTACATATATGTGTGCATACACACACGCACACACACACACACATATAAACACATATATACATACATACGTACATACAAAATTGTGTATCTTATATAATATATAATATATATATATATATATATATATTAATATTATATATACATATAATATATATATATATAATTCTATATATATATATATATATCTATATCTATATTATATATTATATATAATATATATGTGTGTGTGTGTGTTGTGTCTTAGTGATGTGTGCTGTGTGTGTGTGTTATTCATTTATATATATATAAAGATATATATATCTATTTATATATATATATATCTATATATATATATATATATAATATATATAACATATATAGATGTTATGCATGTATATTCTTTATATGTGTTGTGTTGTGCGGTGCGCGTTTAGTGATTGTGTGTTGTGTGTGGTGTGTGTGTGGTGGTTGTGTGTGTGTGTGAGTTTTCTAGCAGTATATGTTCGTGAGCTGTACATATTTTAAGTCTGTCAGCCCCCAAAAACAGCGCCCAGCCTGAGGCCAATATTTGGCACCATACGAAATAGAAACGTGGATGAGACACTGCTATGCCCAGCTATCACGACCACTTTTTCGAAACTGGTATTTATCGACCGCGAGTTCATACACTTCAAGTCGTCCGTGTAACGAATTCCTAATAAGCGACGACATTTACCAGAACAAAAGACGGTCGGGTTGCGCGGAGAGTGACGGAGGAACGAAAGAAGACTTACTGCGATCCGGATGAAAGATCTTGCATTCTTGGACGGAAAGAACACCTCAAGCCACACAAGAACACCTCCAGCCACGTAACAACACCTCCAGCCACGTAGCAACACCTCCAGCCACGTAGCAACACCTCCAGTCACGTAACAACACCTCCAGCCACGTAACAACACCTCCAGCCACGTTACAACACCTCCAGCCACGTAACAACACCTCCAGCCACGTAACGACACATCAAGACACGTAACAACACCTCCAGCCACGTTTAATAAAACAACACCTCCAGCCACGTGAAACAAACACCTCAGCACCAGTAGAACACCTCCAGCCACGTAACAACACCTCCAGCCACGTTACAACACCCTCCAGCCCACGTATCAAAAAACCAAAAAACACCTCCAGGCCACGTAACAACACCTCCAGCCACGTAACAACACCTCCAGCCACGTAGGAACACCTCCAGCCACGTAACAGCACCTCCAGCCACGTAACAACACCTCCAGCCACGTAGGAACACCTCCAGCCACGTAACAACACCTCCAGCCACGTAACAACACCTCCAGCCACGTAACAACACCTCCAGCCACGTAACAACACCTCCAGCCACGTAACAACACCTCTCTCCCTGCCACGTTACACAACACCTCCGGCCACGTAACAACACATCAAGACACGTACAATAAACATAACACCTTCCAGCCAGTAACAACACCAGTCTGTAAACGCGCCACGTAACATCACCTCCAGCCACGTAACAACACCTCCGGCCACGTAACAACACATCAAGACACGTAACAACACCTCCAGCCACGTAACAACACCTCCAGCCACGTAACAACACCTCCAGCCACGTAACAACACCTCCAGCCACGTAACAACACCTCCAGCCACGTAACAACACCTCCAGCCACGTAACAACACCTCCAGCCACGTAACAACACCTCCAGCCACGTAACAACACCCACAGCCACGTAACAACACCTCCAGCCACGTAACAACACCTCCAGCCACGTAACAACACCTCCAGCCACGTAACAACACCTCCAGCCACGTAACAACACCTCCAGCCACGTAACAACACCTCCGGCCACGTAACAACACATCAAGACACGTAACAACACCTCCAGCCACGTAACAACACCTCCAGCCACGTAACAACACCTCCAGCCACGTAACAACACCTCCAGCCACGTAACAACACCTCCAACCACGTAACAACACCTCCAGCCATCCGTAAACAACACACCTAACCTCCAGCCACGTACACAAACACCTCCAGCCACGTAAACTAACACCATCCAGCCACGTAACAAACACCTCCAGCCACGTAACAACACCCATCAAGCCACCGTAACAAACACCCCCGTCTCACGTAACAACACCCCCAGCCACGTAACAACACCTCCAGCCACGTAACAACACCTCCAGCCACGTAACAACACCTCCAGCCACGTAACAACACCCACAGCCACGTAACAACACCTCCAGCCACGTAACAACACCCACAGCCACGTAACAACACCCACAGCCACGTAACAACACCTCCAGCCACGTAACAACACCTCCAGCCACGTAACAACACCTCCAGCCACGTAACAACACCTCCAGCCACGTAACAACACCTCCAGCCACTATCAGGACACCTCCAACGCAGACGTAACAACACCTCCACCACGTAACACACTCCACAGCCACGTAACGACACCTCCAGCCACGTAGCAACACCTCCCGCCACGTAACAGCACCTACAGCCACGTAGCACCACCTCCAGCCACGTAACACACTCCAGCCACGTAACAACACCTCCAGCCACGTAGCAACACCTCCAGCCACGTAACAACACCTCCAGCCACGTAACAACACCTCCAGCCACGTAACAACACCTCCAGCCACGTAACAACACCTCCAGCCACGTAACAACACCTCCAGCCACGTAACAACACCTCCAGCCACGTAACAACACCTCCAGCCACGTAACAACACCTCCAGCCACGTAACAACACCTCCAGCCACGTAACAACACCTCCAGCCACGTAACAACACCTCCAGCCACGTAACAACACCTCCAGCCACGTAACAACACCTCCGCAAGTAACAGCACACCAGCCACCGTAACCCCTCCAGCCACGTAACAACACCTCCAGCCACGTAACAACACCTCCAGCCACGTAACAACACCTCCAGCCACGTAACAACACCTCCAGCTACGTAAACAGGACCTCCCAGCCACGTACAAACACCTCTCACCTCCAGCCACGTAACAACACCTCCACCACGTAACAACACCACCAGACCACGTAAACAACACTCACAGCACACTAAACAACACCTCCAGCCACGTAGGAACAAATTGTGGGGGGGGGGGGGGTGGGGGGGGGGGGGGGTTAACCTCCAGTAACGTAAACAACACCCACTCCACTCGGTAAACAACACCTACCAGCCCACGTAACAACACTCCAGCCACCGTAACAACACCTCAGCAGTAAACAACACCTCCAGCCACGTAACAACACCTCCAGCCACGTAACAACACCTCCAGCCACGTAACAACACCTCCAGCCACGTAACAACACCTCCAGCCACGTAACAACACCTCCAGCCACGTAGGAACACCTCCAGCCACGTAACAACACCTCCAGCCACGTAACATCACCTCCAGCCACCTACCACCTGCCTCTCTCGGCGCAGCTGACACGCACTTTGCTGTCTCGTTTGTCTCAATGGGACACAGATCGGGTCGGAAGTGCAGTGCTTTTGTTGTTGTTTTTGTTGCAATGTTGTTCATTCGTTTAGCGATCTATCTGTGGACTTCATTGTATCGATAATTATTTTGATAGTGATGATAGTGATGACGATTATGGTAAAGATGATATGATAATTATGATGGTGATGATAACTTGTTAGCATGATATTGCCTTTGGCGTCATTATTGTTTTTGTTATCATCATTATCGCAATCAACAACATTATTATCCTTGTCAGTACTATTTTTATTAATATAACAATCAAACAGTCATTATCATCATAAGCATTATCCCTGTTGAAATGATAATCATTATTATCATCATTCATTATATTGTTATTACTACTTTCGATAGTATTATCATTAGTTTTGATATCATTGTTATTATTATCTTTAATATTATTGTTATTATCATTATTACCATTGTAATTATCCTTATCAACATTATATACTATTATTATCATTTTCATTATTGTTATTATGATTATCCTTATCATCATCATTATTATTGTTATGATTATCATGATTATCATTGTTATTTTTAATATCATCCTTATTGTTATTATTATGATAATATTATTATCATCATTGATATCATTATTATTATCATTATCATTATAGTTGTTGTCATTACTATCATTATTATCATTATCATCATCATTTTCATAATCATTATTGTCTTTGACGTCATAATGGCCACTCGGCCATACTAACATGATAATGTAAAGCTAATGATAACAAGACTTGTGATAAATATAAT
>NW_028234410.1:39925419-39933688 GCF_977035675.1 Penaeus japonicus
GAAAGGAGTGAAACGATGGAGGAAGAGAGAGAGTTAGAGAGAAGAGAGGAGAGAGAGAGAAATGAGCTGAGGAGAGTAGAAGAGAGAGAGAGATAGGAGAGTAGAGAGAGATGAGAATAGAGGAGAGAAGAGAGAGAGAGAGAGAGAGAGGGAGAAAGAGAGAGAGAGAGAGAGAGAGAGAGAGAGAGAAGAGGAGGGAGATGATATTGGAGGAGATAGAAAGAAAGAAAGAAAGAATGGAAGGGGGAGGGAGGACGTTGTTCGGGGACGGGGTGGGGGGGTGGCAGATGTAGCGGAGCGCGCGATGGAGAAAAAAATTGGAGGGGTGAGGTTGAGAGATGAAAAGAGAGTGGAAGAGAGGTGGAGTGTGTGTGTGGAAGAGAAATGGATTGAGAATGGACGAGAGACAGAGAGGTGGAGAGGAGGGGGAGTGGAAGAGAAATGGAGTGTAAGTGTGGAGGAGGTAGAGAGGGAAAGAGAAGAGGGGAAGTGGAAGCATAGCAGATCAGTAGAAGTGGAAGAGCGATGGAAGTGGAGATGTGGGGGGGGGGGATAGAAGAGGAGGGGGGGAAGAGAGTATCGAGGCGCCCGAGCGAGGAACGCCGAACGCACGCCAGACAAGGTCGTGATTCATGACTGATTAACCCCCTGGTCACTGCATTACTTGGCTCGTGTACGCATTAGACGGCAAATACCCCGGGCCAGAGGCGGGCGTCGGAGGCTGAGCTGAGTATGCTGAGCGGGACGCAACGCGGGCGAGGGGAGACTGCCAAGTGTGCTCGCTGCCCCGGATGGCTGGCTGCAGGGGGAGGGGGGGGGGGGGCGAGATAGCTGTGTTTTCTGCATCACACTTTCTTCTGAGCTGTCTCTCTCTTATCTCTCTCGTTTCTCGGTCTCCTTCTCTCGCTACTATCTCGCTCTCTCTCTCACGACTCTCTAACGATAATGTATAAGATATAAGTATAGATGATATATATAAATATTTATTATATATATAAATATATAGAATAATATACTCACACACACACTACAAATCACACACACACACACACAACACAGCTCACACTACACAGCACACACACACACATATATAGTATATATTTTGTATATAGTATAGAGATATATATATATATTTATGGCTAGATATTATAGTTAAGAGGCGGTAGTTTAAATTTACGAGTCTATAGTATATGTATCTATATATAGGAGCGGAGAAGTATTTTATTATATACATAGATAATATATATGATATAAATAAATAGTTTGAGTGGATATATTGAGATAGGTGAGAGATGATATGAGATATATTTGAGAGATATATACGATATATATAATATTCGATATATATATATATATATATATATAGTATATATATAGTATATCATAGGTATAGTATAATATAAATACATATACGAATATATATGCGTTATATATATATAATTATATATAGTATATATATATATATATATATAGTAGGATATTATAATGGACAATATATATAATTATATTATATATAGGATATATCTATATATATATAGTATCCTATATATACGAATACGATATATGAGTATATATAATATATATATATAGTAGTAGTATATAATTTATATATATTATATATATAATATATATATATAATATATATAGTATAAAGGAAGATATATATATATATATATATAGTATAGCCCCTACATGATATACAAACACAACACCACAGAACGCGCGCACAACACATACAGCACCACAGCGCACCACGTGTTGAGTGTGTTGTGCCATTCAGATCTCTCCTCTGTGATTCTCCTTCTCGAGTCGTGCACACTAGTACAGTCACTTATATTCCCAGTCTACGTATCTTCCTCGCGTCTGTCTCGGTTCACTGAGAAGTGTTGAAGGGTTGTGATCGTGGTGGTTAGACGGAGGGATCAGGAGTAGGGCGATAGAGGCTAAAGAGGGAGGGAAAGAGGGGAAGAAGAAGGGAGGGAAGGAAGGAAAGGAGAGATAGAGGAAGGGAGGAGGCGAGGACGAGTAGGGCGGAAGGAGGAAGAAAGGAAAGGAAGGAGGGACCGATAGAGGGGGGGTATGGGCGGAGGGAAGAAAGGGGAGGGAGGATTGTTGCTTTTGTGGAAGCCGGGAGAGCGAGGGAGGGTAGATGGGATAGAAGAGGAATAAGGGAGGGTGGGAAGGGACGAAGGGAGGGAAGGTAGAATAAAAGCTATAGGAAAATACAAGGCGAAAGATAAGGATGTCAAAGCAATAGGATCGAAACTAATGTGAGACAATTGATAAAAGCGTACACGAAGAATGGACAGACAAGGAAAGGGACTTGATAACGAAGGAAGGATATCTGTAAACTAAAGAAACTAAGAGAAATAGTATTTTTAAGAATATATGAAATTCGGAAAAATACAGTCATAATCAAGAAAAGCGAGAGGACATTAAGAAAATAAATTCAGGCAGACATTCGTACGACAAATCTTTGGAGAAAATAACAAAAAAAAAGTAAAGTAAACACTCCTTCAGACATATAAAGTAGGGCAAAAGGAATAACTGTAAGGTTTAAGCGCGAGGAAACCTACTATCTATCATTATGGCCGGAACAGCAATGGCCGAAAGAGGAAGAATGAGAACATATAACACACACACACACACACACACACGAAAGAGAGAAAGAGAAGGAAATGCAAAATCAGGTAACAAAGAGAGAATATTTCTTCGAATGTTGAGCGAAAAAGGATGTGATTTTTAGGTGGAAGAAAGGGTGAGGTGGAGCAGTGGGGGGAGGGGGAAGGTGGAGTAGGGGGAGGGGGGAGGTGGAGCAGTGGAGGGGGGGGAGGTTCAAGGAGTTAAGTGCTTGGAAGGTGTTAGACACTGGGGGTGGGAGGGTGGGGATGGGACCCGTGTCTGTGTGTGTGCGCGTGTATGTGTGTCTTTGTAAATGTGTGTGTATATGTGTGCGTGGTTATGTTGATGTGTGTGTGTGTTTGTATATGTGTGTGCGTAGTTATGTGTGTGGAGGTCTTTGTATATGTGTGTGTATGTGTGTGCGTGGAAAAAATATATGTGTGTGTGTGTGTGTTTGTATGAGTGCATGTACATGTATGGGAGGGTGAATAAGCAAGCGTGTGGGGTTGGAGGGGAAGGGGGGGGGGAGGGGGCAAAGAAAGTTCTTTCGGGTCAAACGGACAAACGCAAGAACAAGGAGTGGATAAAACTGTAAGAATGTTGCAAGATCAGGAGGTCATGCATCAGGCGTGCAGGGAATCAGAGACAAGACATTGACAAGACGGCGATCCATGTGCGCAGCAGAGCCGGCAGGGGCCTTAGGGACGGCTCCCCGAGGCACTCTGCCACGACTCTTTCGTCTCTTTTTTACCTTTATGAAAATGTTTTTTTTTTAAGTATGCACACATACAGCCTGAAGTGGTATGTGTGTCGGTGTCGCAAATATATATATAAATATATATGATATATATAGATATATAGATATAGATATATATATATTAATAATATCATATATAATACAGATATATATATGGTGTGTGAGTGTGTAATTAATATTATATATATATATGGCTAATTTTAATATTACTGATATAATACTAAATTTATACTATAATATATATAATATATAATGTATATATACAATATATCTATATAATATATAGTATAATATATAGAACATATAACTATATAAGAGATATAATATATATACACATACGTATGTATACGTATTCATTTGTCTCAGTATCGACACGGCCATGGCCTTCTGCTTTATTCTCCTGATCTGTATTCCGTGTCCTCTCGTCCGCGACACACGCTGCGTTCCAGCGAGGCCGTAACTGCAGCGCCGCCGCCGGCACCGTGTGAACGCAGCGCGAGGAACGTGTTGCATTATCCAACGGCGCGACGGAATGATGCATCGGCGGCCGCATCACAAATGCGACATTGCTTTATGGTGATTCGGTCGCCGTCGCACAGTGGCTGCCCGCGTCGTCCCGATTATCGGCTCGATCAGCATCCCTAATTAAGTGCCATGTCACTCTGGGGACGCTGAGACGCCGGGAGGGGAGCGCAGCATCCTTCGCGGGACTCGAGGAACTTATCTGCCGCATCAGCGCCCCGCTTAAGAGCCGTAAACACAGCGTTAACGCCGGTGCATCAGTCAGCGAGCGAGCATGTCTCCGAGACGGGCTCCCGCGACCCGCTTGTCCTGCCGAAGCTCCTATTTACATTGCTAATATAAACGTTGGTGGGCATTATGCAGAGGCCGGGAGTCCTACAAGCCCTCCGCGGCCCAGGGACCTGTCGACATGTCGGGTCCTGCTGCAGGTACTTCATTATGTCTCCTGCAGAGGATACCTGATTCCTCTCTCGATCTCGCCGTGTTCCTTGCAACGAAGAGCTTTCTCGTTTATCCTTTTCCCCGATCCGTCCCCGACTTCTCTCCCGCTTGCATCTTATCCTCTCCTTCTATACCTATCCATGTCTCTAGGTGCTTATTCTTCGCCCTATTCCCTTTTCTTCTTCATATCTGTGATTTGTTGACGTGCACGTCTCTCTCTCTCTCTCCCTCTCTCTCTCTCTCTCTCTCTCTCTCTCTCTCTCTCTCTCTCTCTCTTTCTCTCTCTCTCTCTCTCTCTCTACGTCCTCTCTCTCTCTTTTCACCCTCCAACTCTTCTCCTCGCTCTCCTGCTCTCTCTCTACTCTCAACCTGCTCTCTCATCTCCTCTCTCACTCTCATCTCTCTCTCTCTCTTCTTATCTTAGAGATCTACTCTTCATCTCTCTCTCATCTCTCTCCTACAATCTCTTCTCTCTCTCTACACTCTCTCTCTCTCTCTCTCTCTCTCCCACTCACTTCTACGTTCACATCTTTTTGTCCGTCTCTCTTTATATCTACCTCTTTTTTCTTTCCTCTTTTTGATCTGTCTGTTCATTACCAGTTCCCTTCCTCTCTCTCTTCTCTCTGCTCTCGCTCTCGAAGCATGTCTTCTTCTCTCTCTCTCTCTATCTCTCTCGTCTCTCTCTCCTCTCTCTCTCCCTGATCCTGCCCGTAGCCCTCTTCACCCCACTCGTCTCTCTCCTTCTCTCTATCTCCTCCTCTCTCGTCTCCTTACTACTCTCTCTCCTCTCGTCTCTCTCCCTCTCATCTCGGTCATCTCTCACTTCTTTATCGATCATCTCATCTATTAGCCTCTTTCTGACTCTCTCTAATTCAATCTCTTTATTTTCTTCTGACTCATCACTTAACATCGATTCTTGCTATATCTCGTGCTCTCTCTACTTAACTATCAATATTCTTTCTCGTCTCCGGTCTTCTACGTTCCTGCGGTCGCCTTGTCATATCGCTCATCATCTCGGGCTCTGTTGTGCTGCTTGGCGGCTTTCCTCTTATCTTTGCAGGCAAGTGAGTATTGCCTGCTTGTCCTAGGCGGGTTGCAGGGCAAGAGGCCTCCTAGGTATGCCTTCTACACGGACTACTATGCAATAACAACATGTCGATGTTCTGACTTTGAGAGGGTGGTATATCCTATCCCCATCTTTGACTATCTGATTCTGTGTGTGGTTTTCTTATGGTCTGCATGTTTGAAAGATTCCTCTCTCTCTCCGCTCTCAGCTCTCTCTAGCTCTCAGAGCGGTCTCAGTCTCTCTCTTTGCTACCTCCTCTTCTCTCACTCCCCACCGCTCTCCTCTCGATCGCTGCTCTAGCGTCGTCAGATAAATAAGTGAGTATTGGTGGTGTATGTGTGACTAGTTCTCTTACCACATACCAGTATAAAATGTTCAAATCTCGAAATAATAATGATGAGGAATTTAACCCCCACTTCCCATCCTCCTCCTCCATCCACCCCTCTCCCATATCCCACCCCCACCCCTCTCCCCTCTCCCCTCTCCCATATCCCCCACCCCCTCCCCTGCCCCGAGTCCCTCCATCCTGCCCTCTCTACCCACTCGGCTGTCCTTTCCACTCTTTGCATATCTGATAGTGGCTACCTTTAGTCAAACAACAATTGGCAGCCAATCATTGCTTTTGCAGTTCTACCGCTCAGCCTCGTTGGTATGTGGACTGGATGGATGAGATCCTGGTGTGGACAGAGCAGATCCTTGTGTTTTCTTCGTGTTATTGTCGTTATTGTTGTGATCATTTTCATCATTATCATCATCTTTATCATTATTTCTGTTAGCATGGTCATTGTTGATATTGATTTGATTATGATTATTACTTTCATTATTGAATCAATCTTAATATCATATCGTTATTATCATCTTTATTATTGTTTTGATCATGTATATCTATCATCATGTTATTTAAATATATCTGCATTATTATTGATTATTATTAGTTATTTAATTAATCTCTGTATCATCATTTATTTTTATCCTTAATGTTTGATTTGGCATTCTGCTTTATCTTGGTATTACCTATCCTGGCTCCAGAGTTACTATTACCATTATTAAAATCATCATCATCCTCATCACCATCATCCTCATCACCATCATCCCTCCCCTCACCATAACCCTCCGAGCCACCAGTCCCATCGCCATCATAATCCATCACCATCTAGCACCGCCCCTAGATGTCCCTTATCTCGGTGCCATCTCCCTCACATAAAAACTGGCGAACAAGCTGGTCCTCCACTTTCTGTCAGTCGAGTTCATCCATAACACATCACATCTCTCTCTAGCCCATAAGAATTCAGGTCCCACCCGTCGCCCCGTGTCCCCGTCTGCATTAATGCAAGCCACTGCAATCATCGGCACTAGAGAAAACGGAGGCGAACGCAACTTGTTTGGCAACTCACGTATGAGAGACTGCCGGAGGTACAGGTGAATTTTTTTTTTGTCTATATCTATTTTAACATACTCTATATCGTTTATCTCGTTCTAGTGATACTTGATTTTTTTCGGTGGAGGTCAAATCAAGAACAGACGAGGAAGAGGGAAAGGAAAGAAAGGCGAGAGAGAGAGAGAGAGAGAGAGGAATGTAGAGAATGAATGAGAGAGAGAGAGAGAGAGAGAGAGCGAGAGAGAGAGAAAGCGAGAGAGAGAGAAAGAGAGAGAGAGAGAGAGAATAATAGTCATTATTACTACTTTTAATATCAATTCCATCATTCTCATCAATATGGACGTCATTCTTATTGTCATTATCCTTATCATTTTCATTTTCATCATCATTGTCTCTGTTACCATTCTACATACCATTATCATAAAGACTACCATCACATCATTATCATAAAAACCTTAACTATCATCATCACAACCGCCGTCTTTATCATCATCATCAACAACAACATCATCAACACTCTCGTTGATATAGTTGCAATGAGACGATGACAAATTACGCACTAAAAAAGGGAATGAAAATCTAAAAGAAGAAGAAGAAGGAAAAAAAAAAAGAAAAACGCGGCAGGTCATGCGGGCAGCGGCGCGGCGGACGTGTCTGACGAAGGGACGAGCCATCAATAAAACATGACTGAACCAACGGCTCGGCGGCGGCGAAAGGGCACGAGGCATTTCAGGAATCCACGGGATTCTTCGCCCTCTCTCTGACTCTCTTTCTCTTTCTCTCTCTCTTTCTTTCTCTTTCTCTGTCTCTCTCTTCTCTCTTTCTCTCTCTTCTCTCTCTCTCTCTATCTATCTCTCTCTCTCGCTCTCTCTCTCTCTCTCTCTCTCTCTCTCTCTCTCTCTCTCTCTCTCTCTCTCTCTCCTTTTTTTAATCTATCTCTCTCTCTCTCTTTTCTCCCTCCTCTCTCTCCTCGTCCTTTTCTCTCTCTCTCTCTCTCCTCACCCCTCTTCTTTTACAAGCTATCTCTCTCTCTCTCTTTTCTCTCTCTCTCTCTCTCTCTCTCTCTCTCTCTCTCTCTCTCTCTGTGTGTGTGTCTCTTTTTGGGATCTCTGTAGCCTCTTGATTATCTCTGTTGGGGAATCATAAGGGACACTTGTCCCTCTACTTTCCGATATTTTGGAAACTCAATTTTATTTATTAATTCATTATCACTCCCCTTCTGGAAGGAATCCTTCCCTTCTGGAATTAAGGAATCTTCTTGGAAGGAATCCTGTTCTTTTGGAAACATCAGATACTTATAATGATTTTGAAGATGATTATCATCCTCCTTCTCCTCATTATTATCATTATCATCTAATGACAGTATTGATGATATTGATAAGGATAATGGATAGTGATAATAAGGATGATAATGATTGTAAAAATAAGAAAAAGAAAAACACTGATAAAGATAATGATATTACCGATAATTATATTAATATAT
>NW_028234410.1:39933788-39938788 GCF_977035675.1 Penaeus japonicus
ATAAATTTTAAAATAATTTAAAAATATTTATTTATATATATTTATTATATATATATTTATTTTATATATAATAAAAGGATTTGTTGTGCATACGCAATTAAATTTTAAAATATATGGTTTTGTGTTATATTTAAATATATATTTATATAAAATTATAAAATATATAAAATATTTTAAAATTTTAATTTTCAAAATATATTATATATATATCATAAAATATATAAATTTTTATATTTAAAAATATTTATATTATATAATTATATTTTTAAAATATATATGGGGATTTATAGTGTGTTATTTTTTGGGAAAATATTTGTGTATTTTTATTATATATATAAATATATTATATATATATATATATATATATTTTATATATATAATATATTATATAAATATTATATAAATATATATATATATATATATATTTTTTATTTTTAATATAAGTATACAAAAATATAAAATATAAATTATAAATATATTAATATAAATATATATTTATAAATTGATTTTGTTTTAAATGTAATATAAATAATATAATATTTTATAAAAAATATATATTTATAGGGATAATTAAAATTTATAAAAAGTATGTTTTTTGATAGAAGGATAATAGTTTATAGATAATTTTAAATTTTTTAATATAATACTATTTATATATTTTGTAAAAAATTGATATATTTTTAAATATATTATAAAAATTAATATATATTTATATAAAAATTTATAAAAATATATTTTATATTATAATGTTTTTATATATATAAAATTTTATATATAATATATATAAAATTTTATAAAATATGTGTGAGTGTTGTGTTTTTTGTGTCCCTGTCTTTTGGTGTGTAAAAATTTGGATAATTTTCCCCCAAGCAACAACACAATCCCAAAATATGTCAATATTTTAAAGTATTAAAATATATAAAAAATAAAATATATAAAATTTAAATAATTTTTTAATTAAATATTTTATATATATAAATATATATATTAAATATATATATTATACATGTGTGAAATAAAGAAGGGGAAAAGTGTTTGTGTTTTTTGTGAGGGAGAAAATGATTTTATTTGTATGTATATTAATGTAAGCTTGCCCCGAAAATTTTTGTTAAAGAATATATGAGTAGGTATATATAAAGGGTTTGTATATTATGTATATGAATATATATAATAATAAAAATATTTAATATATAAATAAAAATTATATATATATATATAACACAAACACACAAAGATGTGTGTATGGGGTTTCCCAATCAAAAAAATAATTTTTTTTTAAAGTCAGTTAAGATGGACGACAAACAGATGTTCCCCGGAAGGCCCTGACTGCAAAAATTAAGCCTGGGAGCGGGGGGTTTGTTAGAGGAAATGTTGTCATAGAAAAAAAAAATTTTTTAAGGGTTTTTATCGTTGAAAAATTTTCAGAGTGAAAAAGAATTAGGATAAATAATATTGTAATGTTTGATGTTAAAAAAAGGGTTTGTAAAAAAAAAAGGTAAATAAATTTCATTTGGTTAGAAGGAATGGGGGAAAATATGGTATGTGATATTTCTTGCATTTTTTTGAACCTCTGTTTATGGTAATTTTTCTTTTCTTTCCCAAAATTGGAAAACATATGCATTTACATATCTACTATGCAGCCACACCAAAAAAATTCAAAACCCCCACACAAATATGTTGTGATATTGAAAAAATGCCCTATTTTTTAGAATGTTTTAAAAATTAAATTTTTTTTTCCCTTTTATCAATTACATAACAAAAATTTTAAACACATTAATTAAGTAACACACTAAACCCCTAAAAAAAATTAACCAAAATACAATCCCAACACAGAAAAAAATTTGTAATATTAAAATTTGGTAAAGTTGTTTTCCCAAACGTTTCTTTAATGGATTTTTTTACTGTTTTTAGTCGGGAATGAATTTGTTAGTTGTTGCACCGTGTATGCTGGAGGGTTGTGTTGATGCGGAAACGGGGGAAGAAAAGCAAGGGGATCCAAATGCGAAAAACCTACTTACGCCCTTCCAGTGGAGCGTTTTTAAAAATCAAATAAAGCAAAAGTGAGGGAAAAAACCTTTTCTTTTGAAAGGGTCCTAAAAAAAGAAGCAAGAAATCGACCCCCGGAAAAGAACACAAAAAGGGGAGGAGGAAAGCAGGGTTCATGAGGCGAGACTCGCTTTATACCACCCTGAAGTTGTTTCGACGTAAAAAAATACGGCGAAAAAAGCTGTCAAAACCCCGTGAAAACCGAAAATTTAAAAATGGGCGGGGGAATACAGCACTTTTGTGCAAATTTGGGCGCGTGTTTTATTTTTTTCTCCCCTCTCTTTTT
This sequence comes from Penaeus japonicus, assembly GCF_977035675.1. Taxonomy (NCBI): domain Eukaryota; kingdom Metazoa; phylum Arthropoda; class Malacostraca; order Decapoda; family Penaeidae; genus Penaeus; species Penaeus japonicus. Next base: position 39,936,121 of record NW_028234410.1, read on the forward strand.
CTCTTTTTTCCCCCTTTTTACCTTTCTCTCTGTTGATGTAATGCGTGAATGTACAAGGGGGAAATATCTGTTTTTTTCTTTTTTCTTTTTTTCCTTTTTTTTTTTTTTTTTTTTTTTTTTTTTTTTACTAATTTTTTTACTTGGTTTTTGATAATCTGTAAAAAAGGGTTTTGTTTCGGGAAAATTAATTGTATTTTTGGTTTTTTTTTGTTTTTTCTTTCTTTCTGCAATGGAAGACACCCAAGTTAAAAATTAAATTTTTTTATAGATAATTTGCAAATAAAATGTAATTGAAAAGAGTAAGGATAAAAAAAATGATGGTGGTAAATTCAATAAAACAAAAATGATGTTTATTTTTGATGATGACACAAGGGAAAAGATAGGAATAATGATAAGGTAATTAAGATATAAAAAAATTCTTTTTAAAAAATTTGGGTTATAATTAACATTAACATTAAGAATTTTTAAAATTCATTAAACATTTCCATTAACATAATTATTATTGGAACAGATAACACTGATTAAAAAAGATAATTTAAAAAGAGGGGGTCAAGAAATTTTTAGACTTTTTAAGGCAAATTTTCGCCAGGGTCGTTGAAAGGCCTACCGAATGCCGATTAAAAACATTTTCAAGGGGAAAAAAATTTATTTTTATTTTCATGTTTTTGGCATTATTACTATATTGTTTTCTTTTCTATGATTTTATTATCATTCTCGTCATTTCGTTGTCATTATTATAGTTATTAGTGTTATTGGGTTTTCTACATTAATTTCCTCATCATAACCCATAAAAACGATTTCAAAAATTTAAAATTTAAAAAAGGGAAATTTTATTTTTGAAAAATTTTGGGGGGAATGGGAAAATTTAAGTGAAATTAGTAGACCCACCTTGTTTATACCTTAACAAATGTAAAAAAAAAAAATAATAATAAAAAAAAAAATAAAAAAAAAATAAATTAATTAATTAATAAATAAATAAATAAAATAAAACAAACCATAAGGTACAATACGTATATACATGCACTCCGAGTGACTTCGAGTTAAATGAACCTTGGTATCAACACTCATGACAGTCTAATCATATACTGATATTGATAAAATAATATAATTTTCATAGGTAGCGTGGCCGAGCGGTCTAAGGCGCTGGTTTAACGGCACAGTCCTGCTTCGAGGCGGTGTTTCAATCCCACCGCTGCCAAGATTTTTATATAGTGCCAATTCATCAAGTCCCTGTGAGTCAGTGGCAATGTCTGTGTCGTTTGCTGTGACACTATTTGGATATATATATCTGAGTATGTGTTTTTTATGGATATTTATTACTTCTGTTTGTCTTATGTCCATGTGTTAAAACCACTTTTTTTTTTTTTTTTTTTTTTTTTTTGGTTTTTCTTTGCTACGGTTGAATAAATCCAGAAAATTTACGTAATTCGTCAAAAGTCTTATATTAAAACTTATATTTATACTTTTACAGAGGTTCAAATACGATGCATATGGTATTAGGATTTATATATCGCGGTTACTTTAACAGAGGTTCAAATACGATGTACATGGAATTTCACAGCTGCTTTAATCCCGACGTTAAATTCAAATGCTTGGAAATGTCATGAATTTTATCAAGGCGAAAGATTTTTTTTTTTTTTACGGAGATAATACCCTGTTTCTTCTTCTCCTTCTTCTTCCTTCTCCCTTCTGCGTGCCTTTCTTTCTTCTTTCGTTTTGATCTGTTTTCATATTTGGTTCTCGGGCAACCGATAACAAGGAACTTTACAACGAGAACGGCATTTTATTAGTGCAATATCATAATGCTTAATTCTCTCACTTTCTCCCCCTTCTTCCTCTCCCGTTTTAGGTCTCTCACTATCTTCCTCTCTCTCTCTCCTTTTCTTCTTTTCTTTTTCTCTCTCTCTCCCTCTCTCCTTATCTCTCTCATCTCTCTTCTCCTCCCCTTTCCACTCCTCTCTCTCTCTTATTCTTTTTCATTTTCTCTTTCTTTCTCATCTCTTCCCACTCCCTCTCGTCACTTTTTTGCCTCTCTCCTCCTCATCCCTCTCCCTCTCTCTTTCTTCTCTCTCTCTCTCTCTCTCCTCGTCTCGTCCGCTCTCTCTCTCTCATTCTCTCTCTCCCCTCTCGCTCCTCTCTCTCTTCTTTCTCTTTCCCTTCTCTCCTCCCTCTCCCTCTCTTCTCCCAAATCTCTTCACCTCGATCGCGGCTTTATGTCTCACTTCTCACCACTCAAAAGTCATCTCCCACCCTCTCACAACTCTCCTCTAACTCACTCTCTCAAATAAATCGACCCTCTCCTCCTCTACCCTCCTCGCCCTCCCCACGTCTCTCATCTCTTCTCCACCTCCCGCCTCTCCTCTAGAACCATCCTCTTCCTCATCCTCTCCTCAACACTCCCTCTTTCTCTCTCTCCCTCTCTCATCTACGACCTCTGTTTTTTGCCTCGTTCTCTTCCCTCCTCTCGTTCTCTCTCTCTCTCTCTCTCTCAGTTATCCTCTCGTCTCTCTCTCTCTCTCTCTCATCTCTATCGCTCTCGCTCTCTCTCTCTCGCTCACTCTCTTCTTCATCTCTCCTCTCTCCTCTCTCTCTCTCCTCTCCTCCCCTCCCGCTCAGTTCCCTCTTTCGCTCGAGCTTTCTCTTTCTCTTCTTTTTTTTTCTTTTTATT
>NW_028234410.1:39943788-39946288 GCF_977035675.1 Penaeus japonicus
TCCATGTATTATATATATATATATATATATATATATATATAATATATATATAAATATATATATATATATATAAATGAATATATATATATGTATATATATACTATAAATATATATATAATATACATGTATATGAAATTATATATATATAAATATATATATATATATATAATATATATATATAATATCTATATATATATAATATATATATATATATATGTGTGTGTGTGTGTGTGTGTGTGTGTGTGTGTGTATGTGTGTGTGTATGTATGTATGTATACAGACCAAAAATCAAAATACCTATCGATGGGCTCATGTCATCATGCAACCAACAAAGATGATTCAACAACCAATCACTTCCACTCAGTCTATACTGATATTGATAATATAACATAATTTTCATAGGTAGCGTGGCCGAGCGGTCTAAGGCGCTGGTTTAAGGCACCAGTCTCTTCGGAGGCGTGGGTTCGAATCCCACCGCTGCCAAGATTTTTAAACAGTGCCAATTCATCAAGTCCCTCTGAGTCAGTGGCAATTTATGGGCACCTCTGCCACTGACCTTTTAGGAATTCAGTAATAGAATCCTAAATTAATCCTAAATTAATCCTAAATTGATCCTAGACTCAAAGGTAAATCACAGGTATTTATGCTCTTATACATATAGGTTGAAAGATACGAGAGGGGAAAAATATCGTGGAATCGTAATTATGATAACAGAAATGACAAGTAACAATCATGCAACATCTTGATAACAGATTCTATTAGCCAATGAGCTGATTATAACGTTCGTTGCAAAGATAACTGTGTGATTGATAATGATTGTGGTGGTAAATGGTGGTAGGCATCGGGTTATCATTGTGATTATATTACCAATGGCAATTGCAATCAACATAATGATGGTGGTAATGATCATAATGGTGAAGATGATAATAATGATGATACCAAAAATAATGATAATAATGATGATACCAAAAATAATGATAATAATGATGATACCAACAATAATGATATCGATAGTGATAACAAAGCTGACAGTAATACAAACAACGATGATAACATATTACCGATAATCACCACAAGAAATAGATAAGAAATATCGATAGTCATTAGAATAACGATGATAAGGGTGATAACAGCATCGAGAAGTGCAATTGCAGCTGTTGCAGTCTATCACAGCTGATCAAACGATTACACATACATAACACTCCCTTAAAAATACATCATATAAGCGAAACTTATTAACACCAACATACACACATACGTAATGAATAGAGAACTACTACGCATAGTTAACTATTGTGAAAAGCTTTCAGGGACATCATTAAGAAACCTCTAAGCACCTCCCACCGTTTATTATGGGGGTAATTAACATAAGCTCATTAATTATGCAGACTATTATACGATCTGAGAAGCAATACGGGAAGGATAATTAGAGGATAGTAAGTACGGAAGGAGCCGTGCATGATGTTGAGACATTAAATTTATATGTTGTTTTTATTACGTAAGATCCATTGGTACTTTTTTTTATTATCGTTTCTCTCTCTCTCTCTCTCTCTCCTTCTTTTTTTTTTTTTTCTTTTTTTTCTTTTTTTGTCAGTGCGAACAAAAATCGGAGATTCATTGGTACTTGTTTTCAGTATCGTTTTTTTTTTCTTCTTCTTCTTCTTCTTTTTTCTTCTTTTTTTCTTTTTTCTTCTTTTTGTCATTGCGAAAAAAATCGGAGACTCATTGGTACTTGTTTTCAGTATCGTTTTTTTTTTTTTTTTCTCTTTTCTTTTTTTTTTTTTTTTTTTTTTCTTTTTTTTGCAGTGCGAAAAAAATCGGAGATTCATTGGTACTTGTCTTCAGTATCGCTTTATTTCTTCTTTTTTTTTCTTTTTTCTTTTTTTTTTTTTTTTTTTTTTTTTTTTTTGTCAGTGCGTAAAAAATCGGAGATTCATTGGTACTTGTTTTCAGTATCGCTATTTTTTCTTCTTCTTCTTCTTCTTTTTCTTCTTCTTCTTCTTCTTTTTCTTCTTCTTCTTCTTTTTCTTTTTTCTTTTTTCTTCTTTTAGTTAGTGCGAAATAAATATGAGATTCATTGGTACTTGTTTTCAGTATCGCTTTTTTTCTTCTTCTTCTTCTTTTTTCTTTTGTTTTCTTTTTTTTTTTGTTTTCCTTATGTCAGTGCGAAAAAAAATCGGAGATGAGACACATTAACATTAATCAGAGAAATACTTACCGATGGCGTGAGACAGAGACGGAGGTAAATGTCTCTTAATCAGTCCGGACGCCGGAGGTTTAAATGGCTTTTTATCTGTTGTTTAACGATAAGAGATTCCGCAGCGAGATAGCGCTTATCTTTCTTAGGAGTGACTGTGGATCATTCCACTGACCAGATTTTTTTATCTCTTGTGTTGTCTGTTTGTATTTTTTCTTTTTTTTTTTTTTTTTTTTTTTTTTTTTTTTTTTTTTTTGTCTATCTACATCGTTAATGTTCTAGTCGTCTGTCAGTGTGTGTGTG
>NW_028234410.1:39956288-39961288 GCF_977035675.1 Penaeus japonicus
CCCCCCCGCAAACCCCCCACAAACCCCCCCGCATACCCCAAGCAAACCCCACCCACGCACGCAAACCCCCACGCACGCAAACCCCACGAACCCCCCCCCCCCCCCCCGCACGCAAACCCCCCCGCACGCAAATCCCCACAAACCCCCCTGTACCCCCCCCCAAGCACGCACGCATTCCCCAAAACCACGCACGCAACCCCCCCCACAACCCCCCCTGTACCCCTCCCCCACAACCCCCCTCAAACCCCCACGCACGCACGCATTCCCCAAACCCCTCCCCACCCCCCCTCACTCAACGAGCAACGTAAACACTTACCCAAACGAAGTCCCTCGCTCTTTTCCTGATGAACGAGCCTAGACGAACGCACTTACAGCCTAATTCATAATGGTTGCCTGTAATTACCTTCCCGTTGAGCGCCCAGCCAATTACTGTAACCAGCTCGTGTGCCGGTCATACCAAGCGAGCTACCAGGTTGCCATGGGGTTGTCATATGCCAGCCATTGCCAGGCGCTAGCTGTGACAGGTCTGTTTTTCTTTCTTGGTGTCGTTTGTATATTTGTGTTGTTGTTTCTTGTTGTTACGTGTTGTTACTTGTAGTGATAGTTGTAGAAGTGGTGTTGTTGTTATTATTATTGTTAGTGGTTTCACATATTAGTAGAAATGGTATTTGTTATTAATTTTGTTGATGGTATATGTAATGATATTATTTTTATAATCATGGTATTCTGTCTGATTTTCGGCCCTGGAATCATGTGCTTATATGCTAGTCTTATATATCTGCTATGTTAGAATTTTCCTCTCAAGGTCAGTTGCTATGGTGGTTGTTTACAAGTGTGCTGTGGTGTTTTGCGATGACAAATGTGTTTATTATATGTGATCACATTTCGGTGGTTGTTAGTTGTGTTAGAATCGTTATCAAATTTTGTGATCTTATATTCTTACAATAGGTGATTTACACTATCAGATTTTGTTATCTCCGTAAACTAATCAATTAAAAAAATATATATATATATTCTTTCAATAGGCGATTTACTATATCGTATTTTGTTATCTTCGTAAACTAAAAAAAAATAAAAAAATAAATAAAAAAAAAGGTACACAGAATACACAGAACGAATCCATGCAAACACACATGTACACCAACTCACCAGCGTACATACACATACAACATATGTCTCACATTAAACGTGCTACGATAAAAATGCTGATTAATGAAAGATGCTTACAAAGCTCATGCACGCAATGCTTACACGAGAGAAAGTCGTGTACGCGCTGCTCAAGATATATTCCAAGGAAGCATTACTTTCTTAATGATCATTATCAGTTGCCGAAAATCAATTACGATTGTGGTTTATATCCACGGTGTGTTGATGTTGATACTAGTGATTATGATGTGACTATCCATAAGGATTGAGTGATTACTTTCCTTGAGTTACTTCTTTGGTTCCTACGAAGCCTTCCTGCAGGACGCTACTCTGTGTTAACATTTCGTATGTATATGTATATGTATTATATGTACGTGTGTGTGTGTGTGTGTGTATGTATGTATGCATGTGTATATATATATATATATATATATATATATATATATATATATATATATATATATATATATACATATATATACATGAGTGTGTGTATGTGTGTGTATTAATATGCACACATTCATAAATCCCTCCTGGGTAAAAACACAGATTGCTCTGGAGCTTTCACTCTTTTCCCTCCCTCCCTCCTTCCCTCCCTCTGTCAGCCTTCCCTCCCTCTCTCACTTACTCCTTTCGTCAGCCTTTCCTCCCTCCCTCCCTCCCTCCCCTTCCCTCCCTCTCTCCTTTCCCCCTTCCCTATCTCCTTCCCTCCCTCCCTCCCCCTAATCTCTCCCCCTTTCCTCCCTCCCCCTTCTCTCCCCCTTCCCTCTTTCCCTCTTTCCCTCTTTCCCTCCCTCCCTCCCTCCCTCCCACCTTCCCTCCCCCCTCCCTCTTTCTCTCCCCTTTCCCTCCCTCCCACTTCTCTCCCCCTTCCCTCCCTCCATCCTTCTCTCCCCCTTCTCTCCCCCTTCCCACCCTCCCTCCCTGTCTCCCCTCCCTCCTTCCCTCCTGCCCATCCCACCCTCCCTCCCTCTTCCCTCCCTCCTTCCCCCCCTCCCTCCCCCTTCCCTCCCTCCTTCCCTCCCCCTTCCCTCCCTCCCTCCCTCCATCCCTCCCTCCTTCCCACCCTCCCTCCCTCCTGCCCATCCCACCCTCCCCCCCCTTCCCTCCCCCTTCCTGCCCTCCCACCTTTCCTCCCTCCTTCCCACCCTCCCTCTCTCCCTCCCTCCTTCCCTCCTTCCTTCCCCCTTCCCTCCCTCCTTCTCTCCCCCTTCCCTCCCTCCTTCCCCCTTCTCTCCCCCTTACCTCCCTCCCACCCTCCCTCCCTCCCTCCCCCTTCCCTCCCCCTTCCCTCCCCCTTCTCTCCCCCTTCCCACCCTCCCTCCCTCCCTCCCTCCCCCTTCCCTCCTTCCCACCCTCCCTCCCTCCTTCTCTCCCCCCCCCTTCCCTCCCTCCCTCCCCCCCTCCTTCCCTCCTTCCGCCCATCAGCCCGTCAGCCCGTGCCTGCGTCAGCCTTTCTCATTCGAGAGCGAGCGTCAGCGCCATTAATTATCTTGTTAGCGTTCAATTAATTGCCGGCCAGCGGAGAGCCACGCCCAAATGTCGCTCTTACGCCCGCGAGTTGATTGCACGCCCGTTTATCTCTCTGTTGAGGCGGGGCGCGAGGGCGTTCATCCATCATATCCTTCGCGGGCGTCGACTCTCGTGGGCGGCTGTGTGTCTGTATGAAATAGGCGGGGGTGGGGGTGCGGGTAGGGGTGGGGGTGCGGGGATGGTGGGTGGGGGGAGGGGATGGGGGTTGGGGGGTGAGTGAGAGGAAGTTTGGATCGTTATCATTATTATCTTAAAGAGTTCCATTATCTTCATCATTGTGAGTGTGTTTTTTTTTTTTTTTTTTTTTTTTTTTTTTTTTTTTCCTATTTTGAATGTTGATGTTGATATTTTCGTTTTCATTACTATCATTATAATCACTGTCTATGTATCATTATCATCTTCATCATTATTGTTAGTACTAGTAGTAATAATATAATTGTTGTTGTTAGCTTTATTATTCTCAGTATCATCATCTTTATTATCATTACTAGTATTAGTAGTAGTAGATGTATCATCACTATTATTGTCATTATATATGTTGTTAATGTTGTTATCACTATCATTGTTATTAGTATCATCATTGTTATAACCATTATTATTATTATCATTATCCTGTTATCATCACTATTACTATTATCATTATCATCATCATTTTTATCATCGTTGTCATTATCATGATCATAATCATCATAATCATCATCATTATCACTATTCATATCATTACTATAGACGTTCTTAATACAATTTCTTTTGATTTATCATTGTCTAAATGTTTGCTATGAACATCAATATTAATATTACCGTGATCACTATTATTAAAATCATCATTAAAGACATCATCATTATCATTTCTTCCAGATGAACCCACAATACACAAAACATATTTTATTAGAAGATGAGATTACAGTTTCGAAATCCACCTGGATTTCATATTCAGGTCTGAAGATAAATCCCGGTGGATTTATTGAATATTTATTTATTTATTGGATATTTGTTTAGTGGATTTTTATTTATTTATTTATCTATTGGATATTCATTTGGTGGATATTTATTTAGTGGATCTTCTAATAAATATGTTTTGTGTATAGTGGGTTTATCTGCCATTTTATCAACACGGAAGAGTGTTTTGCCAGTCAGTAGCATTGCTAACTAATAACCGGAGGTGGCTTCTGTTTCAATAAATATAATCTCTCTTTCTCTCTATCTATCTATCTATCTTTATCTCTCTCTCTCTCTCGCTCTCTCTCTCTCTCTCGCTCTCCCTCTCTCTCTCAAACTCTCTCTCTCTAACTCTCTCTCTCTCTCTCTCTAACTCTCTCTCTCTCTCTCTCTCCTCCTTTCTCCCTTTTATTTTCTCTCCTTTAAGGTATAAGAATATCTCCAAACCTTTTTTTTCACTGTCATTTTCGATCGCAGAGTTGATCGTTCTCAATCGGTCAATCGCAAATCGTAATTAAGGCATACTTAAGTCCATCCCCAGAAACTTTGATGATTTGGCTGCGGCATAAATACTTGGCATAGATTCTTATCACAGTAAAAGGAGGAGGGAGCGATGAGTAGTAATGTTATATAATTATCATGATGATAATGATGATGATGATGATGATAACAATGATGATAGTAATACTAATAAAAATGATAATGATAATAATGATGATGATGGTAACAATGATAATAGTAATACTAATAAAAATGATAGTGATAATGATGATGATGATAACAATAATAATAGTAATACTAATAAAAAATATAATGATAAAAATGATGATGATGATAACAATACTAATAAAATTGATAATGATAATAATGATGATAACAATGATAATGGTAATACTAATAAAAATAATAATGATAATAATGATGATGATGATAATTATGATAATAATACTAATAAAATTATAATGATAATAATGATGATGATGATAACAATGGTAATAGTAATACTAATAAAAATTATAATGTTAATAATGATGATGATGATAACAATGATAATAGTAATACTAATAAAAATGATAATAAGGATAATGATGATAATATGATCAATGATAATAACAGTTATAATAACAACAATAATAACAAGAAGGATAATTATCATAAACATAGATGATGATATCATTAACAATAATGATAATTATAATGCTGATAACGATGATAATGATAGAACTATTATCTGTAATAAGGATAACATGGATGATTATATAAATGATAATGGTAGCTATAAGGATTAAAATACAACTATCAACAATAATGATATTGATCATAATCATTATAATGATGGTGATAATGATATTGACAAAAATGATGATAGAAACAGTGACAAT
>NW_028234410.1:39978849-39981349 GCF_977035675.1 Penaeus japonicus
CACAGGAAAAAAAATCCTTGAAGATAATAGCCCCCCTCCCCCCACCTCCCTCTCAAAAAAAAAAAAAAAAAAATCACACCCAACGCTAACAAGACCCACGACTCGGAAACCGAAGGCAGACATTGGCAGAAAACACGAAAACAGAGAATAAATCCGGCCAATAAAGATAAGAGGATTTATTTCCCTTGATAAAGCGAGAGAGAAAGAGAGAGAGAGAGAGAGAGAGAGAGAGAGAGAGAGAGAGAGAGAGAGAGAGAGAGAGAGAGAGAGAGAGAGAGAGAGAGAGAGAGAGAGAGAGAGAGAGAGAGAGAGAGAGAGAGAGAGAGAGAGAGGGGACGGGAGATGAGGGGGAGATTTGGGGGAGAGGATGAGAGAGAGAGAGAGAATGATGAGAGACGAGAGGGAGAGAGATGAGGGGATGAGAGTTGAGATCGAGGGAGAGAGAGAGAGAGAGAGAGAGAGGGGGGGGAGAGAAAGAGAGAGAGAGAGAGGGAGAGAGAGAGAGAGAGAGAGAGAGAGAGAGGGGGGGGGGGAGGGAGAGAGAGAGAGAGAAACAGAGAAACAGAGAGAGAGAGACAGAGAGACAGAGAATGATAATGATAATGATAGCTATTATCATTACTATCCTATTATTACTTTCATTATTATAATTGTTATTATTATCATCATTATTATTATCATCATTAGCATTATTACCATTATTATCAATATTGATATCTGTTTTTCTTTACATCATATTAGATTAATCTTGTCACTTTCAATTACTTCAATTAATTTCCACTTCTTATCAACCCTAACTGTTTGCTCCTTCAAACATCGCCAAATATAGTTCCCTTTTATGTAAACTTTGACCATAAAACTTAAATATGATTCATGATAACTAAATAGTATAATAATGATACAGTCGAAGCCTTCTGTACCAATTTCCTTTTTTTAACAATTCACTTTTTTTCTGTTTTCTCTTTTTTTCTTCTTCTTATTTTTTTCTTTTTTTTTTTTGGCTTTTAACAACACTGCACTTAAAATCTGTTGACGTTCGAACTCCATCCATCTGTGAAAGCATGTTGATTGATGGCTTCAAAAAATAAGCATGGAAAGACTGTGAGTAAATTTATGATAATCGGTTGTAACAGAGTGAGAGAGAGAGAGAGAGAGAGAGAGAGAGAGAGAGAGAGAGAGAGAGAGAGAGAGAGAGAGATCACGCAGCGAGAGACGATACATGTGAGAGCTATGAGACAGGAGGAGAGAGAGGACGTAGAGAGAGAGACGTTGAGAGATGGAGAAAATGAGAGCTAGAGAGACTGATAGATAGGAAGACATACAGATAGATATATAGTTAGATAGATAAGGAGAGAGAGAGAGAGAGAGAGAGAGAGAGAGAAGAGAGAGAGAGAGAGAGAGCTAGAGAGACTGATAGATATGAAGACACAGATAGATATATAGTTAGATAGATAAGGAGAGAGAGAGAGAGAGAGAGAGAGAGAGAGACAGACAGACAGACAGAGAGAGAGAGAGAAAGAAATATAGAGCGAGAAAGAAAGACAGAAAGAAAAAGAGAGATAGAAAGAGAGAGAGAGAGAGAATGATAATAATAATAATAATATGAGAAAGCAAAAAAGCATTTGCCTGATCGCCGGGCAAGAAGCTGCCAGTACTACATCTTGATACAACCGCAAAAATGATAAATAGTTGTGGTGGAAATTTCACAGTCGAAATCATAGACATTCTGAATTGAAGGATTAGACTTTTTGTGACGCGGGAGAACGTGCCAAAATCTTTCGTTTTTTATTTTTTATTTTTTTTCTTCTTCTTCTTCTTCTTCTTCTTTTCCTTCAAAGTCTTATTTTGCTTTTTCTTCACATTCCTCTCCGTTTTCTTTCTTTTTTTTTTTCTTTCTTTCTTTTTTACGGCTTTGAGTTCTTTTCCCTCGTCACTTCCTCTTCTTCTTTTCCTCGTATTCCTACTTCTTTTTCTTCAAAGTCTTATTTTGCTTTTTCTTCGCATTCCTCTCCGTTTTCTTTTTTTTTTTTTCTTTCTTTCTTTTTTACGGCTTTGAGTTCTTCTTTTCCCTCGTCACTTCCTCTTACATTTACTGCGTTTTCTTTCTTAGAATCATTGTACTCCCTCCTTTTCTTCTTCCTCCTCCTCTTTCACCTGCTCATCCTCTCCCTCCTCCTCCTCCTTCTTTTCCTCCTCCTCCTTTTCCTCTTCCATCAACTCTTCCTCCTCCTCCTCCTCTACCTGCACCTCCACTTCCACCTCCTCCCCTTCCTCCTCTACCTGTCCCTCCTCTTCTTCTTCCTCCTCTTCCTCCATTTTCACTTCCACCTCCACCTCCACCTCCCCCTCCCCCTCCACCACCACCTCCCCCACCCCCTCCACCTCCACCTCCACCTCCACCTCCACCTCCACCTCCACCTCCACCTCCACCTCCACCTCCACCTCCACCTCCACCTCCACCTCCACCTTCCTCTCCCCCTCCACCTCCCCCTCCCCCCCC
>NW_028234410.1:39993849-39998849 GCF_977035675.1 Penaeus japonicus
TGTAATAACGTTGGGTTATAGCGTGTGTGGTGGTGTAACTTGAATTCGTTATGTAATGACTTGAATTATTTTATAAGTTGCCTTTTTAAATTATAGGTCATAAAATTTGTCTTATAGGATATATGTAATTCATAAATCATAAGGATTGTTTCATTAACCCCCTACAAAAAACAGCAACATATAAATGGCTTATATACCGGTTTCGATATTTGAAAGTAAAAAAAATATATATATTTATATATATATAGAGAGAGAGAAAGCCACACAGAATAGAATGTTATTGAATAAATGGATAAACAAAGAGAGAAAAACGAAAAAACAAAAAACAAACAGAATACTTCGTAAACATCTAATATATCGATCTGCTGATTCGTCAAGGAATCTTTAATTTCCCTTAATATTTTCTGATAATACGAGATTAGATATAAGTACATGCGTATTTGAGGTCACCTGAGAACATTTTCCAAAATATGCCCAAAAGTGCATTTGTTTACGGATGCCCGTATGTGTGTGAGCGATCTCGAGAAACCACGAAGGCGCCTCCGCATCGAGCCGTGGCCCCGCCCAGGTCCCCGGAATGAAGTCGTAGCTAACGAAAGCCGCGCGCTGACGACCCGACGGAGACAAATAGACCTATACATCCTGTGCCATCGGCGCGATAAGACCCACTTCATCCCGTCGTGGCGCGGCCTTCGAGGGGCTTCAAGGTCTGGGTATATATCACGTCGAGCACAACGGGTATAGATTATCCTTGGGTATCTGTGCTGAATAATATTCGGCTGATGACATTGCATGCTTTATGAGGGTATTAATGGCCATCATTCATTGAGGATTGATGAGGTTGTAGTTGGGTGTAATGAGTTTTTTTTTTTTAATGTGGTTTCTTTATGTATGTGTTGGTCTGTTAGGTATGTGAGTCTATTATCAATAAGAATAATTTAATTATACCGAAGTAATGATTTGGTGAAACAAATACAGTCATGAGAAAATAAATTGGTTTTGAAATACACCTGTCACGGCAAGTCAATTAATTTATTCGCCATTGTTATATCTTCCTCCTTCTAAAACCCGTTCGTATGTTAAAGGAAACGATATTCAAAATCTGCAGAGCGTGTTGTTTTATGAAGAGTCATTCTTTGAATTCTTTCTTTAATCGTGGATAGAAACACTATGAACTTATTTTGGTTTCTTGTTGCAGCTTTGTATCGCTGCACGTGTGTGTGTTTGTGTTTACGTTTTTCATTCGTGTTTGTGAGAAGCGACGCTGAAATCAATCAGTAGATAATCTTACATAATCCAAACTTATAGATCTAGACACTTTCTCTGGCAATGGACAGACAGACAGACAGACAAAGACACAGACGTCCAAGGGAGTGAGGACCAGAGGAGGGCACTGCGTTCGGACTCGACGCGGGAGCGCCTGCGTGAAGGAACGCCAGGTCCTCGCCAGGTGCAAGAGCTGGGCGCGGGCGGAGGTGAAGGGGTGTAGGGGCGTGGCCATGTAAGGGTCTAGCCAGGGAGGTGTGTGAGGGCGTGGCGAGATTGAGGCGGAGCGTGTGACCAGGGGGCAAGGAGGGCGGCTTTGCTAGAGCTCAAGGAAGAGGATTGTGTGTAGGTGAGGAAACTGTATTATATATATATATATATATTATATATTATATATATATATATATATATATATATATATATATTATTATATATATATAATATATATATATATATATATATATATATATATATGAGAGAGAGAGAGAGAGAGCGAGTGAGAGAGGAACAGATCTTGAAAGAGAGATAGCGAGACAGAAAAAAAGAGAAATAGAGAACCAGACAGACAGATAGAGAGGGCGGAGGATATATATAGAAGGAAATGTATACGAAGAAACAACATTCCTCTTGTCTTCCTCTTCTCCAACCCCCCCCTCTAATTCTCCCTTTATCTCATTCCCTCTCTATTCTCACCCCCTGTCCTAAAACCACGCGAGAGTACAAACTCAACAAACGAAAACATTAAAAACAAAACAATCATAAAAATAACAACAAACAGACAACCTCGAAGACCGACTTGGGTTCAAATACCGAGAATCCCAGATCGTGATTTACCTTTTATAAGTAAATCCCCCGAGAGTTGATTTGACAAATGGATTACAGTCGAACATCTCCGCTTGAGCAGACGATCCCTCCGAGCGTGTAATCCTATAAACGAGAAAGTTACTGGACTCGGAATCCATTCTAGCAAGTCCCAAGACGATCGAATGCCATGGAACCGCGATGAAGGAGAGAGAGAGAGAAAAAAAAATACGAAGAGAGGAATAGGGGGGAAAAGGGAGAGAGGGAGAGAGTGGGTGAGTGAGAGATAGAGATAGATAGATAGATAGAGAGAGACAGAGAGAGAGAGAGAGAGAGACAGATAGAGATAGAGAGAGAGAGAAAAATGAGAGAGACAGATCTGGAGAGAAAGAGAGATAGATAAAGAGAGAGAAAAAGAGATAGATAAAGAGAGAGAAAGATAAATAGACAGAATGAGAGAGAAAGAGAGAGAGGGAGAGAGAGAATGAAAGAGAGAGAGGGAGAGAGAGAATAAAAGAGAGAAAGAAAGAAAAAAGAAATTTGAGAGATATTGAGAATAAGAAAGAAAAATAAAAATTGAGAGAAAAAAAAGTCTAGACCGAAAACTGAAACTTTTAGGAAACTCTCAGCACATTTATGTTTTTCTTGAGTATGTGATAATGATCAGCTTTTGTCTGGGAATAAGATTTATTTCTTTTTATTATCCCTCGCTTGAATTTACAGGTATAGGATAAGATAAGTGAAAAAAAAGATAATATAACTCGCAAAATAAGGAAGAAGAATTATTACATATTCATAATAATTCACCAAAAGGAAAAATAATTGAACGGAAAGAAAGAGAGGAGAATGATTTACTATTGGCCACGCGTTCCTGGAGCACGAACACGTGGAATGATTTCGTCTTCACTGAAATACCCCGAAGATCGAATCAGCTTAGAAAAGGATTCTCAAAGATTCTTCGGCGATGATCGACGTTGAAGCCTGCAATTGGGTTGGACTTTGATTTGCAACCGTCGGATTCTGATGGCTTTTGCTTACGCGTCACTCGAGGCTGCGGGGGGCGGGAGAGGGGGAAGGGGGCGGTTGAGTGTTCGAGAGATAAGGTTTGGTCTTGTGTTACAGATTTTGCGTGTACACACACACACACACATACATACACACACACACACACACACACACACACACACACACACACACACACACACACACATTCATGCACGTACATATACATCAAAATATTTCGGCCAAATCCGCCAGAATCGTAGATCACTCTTCACTCTAATGAACACGTTGCACCTGATGCCGTCAAGATGCCTCACTCGACGATGAAGAACATTAAAAGAACTGAGGGAATGAACAGCCCCAACAACGCAGAAAACCTGCAAGCGGCAACTGGGAATGGAAATGGCAGTAAATCCACCACTTAATATACAATGTAAACAGTCTCCACAAATACTTAAAGCCTTGCAATGGAATTAAGACGTAGAGGGAAAAAAAACAAGAGGTTTTGCCTTCATATTGTCTTAAGAAATTGTCTGTGGCAACTCATAGCTCGCTAGATTTCACGGCTGTCCAGTTATCAGCTGATCTGCGGGGCACCTCCAGTCCCTCCTGAGGGTGGGGGGAGGGGAGGGTGGTGGGGAAGGAGGTGGGGTGCTGAAGAGGGGGGGGGGATAGACTCATTGGTGTTAGGGGCGAATCTACATACCTCCAAAAACAAAAATCTATATTTTTATTTATTATCCATATCTTAGTTGCGAGGGGGGGAGGGGTCAGTATACCCTTTGCGAAGGTTTTATCGTCAGTTCTCTCTCTTTCTCTCTCTCTCTCTCACTCTTTCTCTCTCTCTCTCTCTCTCTCTCTCTCTCTCTCTCTCTCTCTCTCTCTCTCTCTCTCTCTCTCTCTCTCTTTCTTCTCTTTGTTATTCATTTCGTCTTCAGTTTCTGAATTTTGCGTTTTTCCTTAATTTTTCTTCTTTATGCATTTTTTTTCATTGAGTTTATTTCTTATTCTTATTCTTCTCCGTTCCCTCTTTCATTTACTTCATCTGTCTCCTTTCTTTTTCTAATAAGGAAATTTCAATAATGAGTTCGAAAACCTGCAACTTTTCTTTGGTTTTGGCATATACTTATTTTTATATACAAACTGCTGAAGTTCATCAATTCATGCTTTTTTTTCTATTATCCCATTCTAGTTCATCACGTCAGAAAACGTAGAATCTCAGGAATCTCTGTAGGATTCCCTATTGGATCCCAGACCGCGTAACCCTAATATAATTATCACCAACGGTAGACTAAAATGACACCCTTGCCATGCCCTGTAAAACCCATGTTTACACTAAAATTTGACCCATGTACCTGTCTCTACGAAGCCCCCATGTTAGTTCGCCCATTTATGTTCTCAGGTAATGCAGCACTCGGAAGGGTCGGGATGGAGTGCGGAATTTAAGATACCTGCTTAGAGTGAGTTCCGTGTGTGAGCAGAGTGCATAAGCAGGCGACGTGCTCCTTTGTGAGTCGTCCAGCTAAGCAATTTGCGCCTGTCTCGGATACGTGTAGCTGCCATGCGATAAAAGTACTGCCACAGACCGGTGCAAAATGGTAACGCCGAGATCTGCAGGTATAATCCATGCAGTTGCGTTGTAAACACGTCTTCACATTGTCGGGGTTCTTGTTGTGATATTACTTTGTCTTATCTGGAGGCGGTGCCACGCTCGTTGGGGTCACCGTTACTTTGATGCTTAGAAAGAAAGAAAGGAATGAAAGGAAGGTGGGAATATAAGTCATTATTGTGAGATAGGCAGTACGAGAATATTTAAGAATCTTGACTTCTATCAAACAATTGAAACGTTGATTGGGGAAAGAGAAAACTGTTTTTTGATCATTATTGTTTTTTTTTTATAAGAATCAATCGCGGACCGCTAATCATAAGCA
>NW_028234410.1:40003849-40006349 GCF_977035675.1 Penaeus japonicus
AAAGGAGAAGAGGAAGAAGAAGAAGAAGAAGCAGGAGAAAGGAGAAGAAGGGGAAGTAGCAGGAGAAAGGAGAAGAGGAAGAAGAAGAAGAAGAAAAAAGAATGAGAAGAGAGAAGAAGAAGAAAAAGAAGAAGAAGAAGCAGATGAAGAAGAAGAAGTAGCAGGAGAAAGGAGAAAAGGAAGAAGAAGAGGAAGAAGAAGAAGAAGAAAAAGAAGCAGGAGAAAGGAGAAGAAGAAGAAGCAGAAGAAGAAGAAGAAAAATGAGAAGAGAAAAGAAGAAGAAGAAGAAGAAGCATAAGAAGGAGAGAGAAAAAACCGCCTTGTTCAGGCCGCCCCAATCAGAGCTCACAACACACGTCTCGAGACCATCTGCTCAGAGCGATTTGGTTGCTCGAGCTCCACCCCCCCCCACCCCCACCCCTTCACTGCCTCAGCTGCAAACTGGATTGCAACAGTCAGCGGCCGTTCAATTGATTCGTCATGCATCGCCATATGTTTCGATCGAGTTGCACAGAATGATTTGCAGCGTCACATATCATTACGAGTGAGTGGGGGAGTAAACAGTAAGCCTCACGTAGGAGTCCTTCGAGTCATCTCGAAAGTCCTCCTGACTTTGTATGTCATTTGCAATTGTGTCAAGAACATTGTTCGGGTGTTCTCCTTCATTAGAAGAACAGAACGCGAAAGTTATTACGAAGAACATCGAGGTCTTCATTATCTAAAGGAATAAAGCACAGGAGACAGAAGTTCTGATAACAATGATTACATAATAACGCAGATAGTGATGTTGATAATACTGGTAGTAGTAGTGGTAATCGTAATAATAATGATACTAAGGATAACAATAATAATGATGATGTCCACAATAACAACAATGGTGATAGTAATAGATCATAACAGTAATAGTAATGATAATAATTGTGATAGTAATACTGATGGTAATGATAATGGTGATAAAAACAACAACAGCTGATAACAATGATACTGATAAAAGCGATTATGAAAGGTAATCGAACCAGGAATGATACGATCTGATTAATGAGGACAGCGTAACCTTGATTAAAAAAAAAAAAAAAAAAAATGCAGCCTAGAGCGACCCCAATAAAACCTATATGAATATGAATCTACGTCAAAAACTGAAATCTTAAGAAAGTTAAACAGGCCTATCTATCTAATAAAGAGAATCGAGAGGAAGAGAGAGAGAGAGAGAGAGAGAGAGAGAGAGAGAGAGAGAGAGAGAGAGAGAGAGAGAGAGAGAGAGAGAGAGAGAGAGAGAGAGAGAGAGAGAGGGAGAGAGAGAGAGAGAGAGAGAGAGAGAGAGAGAGAGAGAGAGAGAGAGAGAGAGAGAGAGAGAGAGAGATAGATAGATAGATAGATAGAGAGAGAGAGAGAGAGAGAGAGAGAGAAACGGAGAGAGAGAAAGAGACAGAGAGAGAGAAAGAGATAGATATGTAGATAGAGAGAGAGAGAGATAGAGAGAGAGAGATAGAGAGAGAGAGATAGAGAAAGAGATAGATAAATAGAGAGAGAGAGAGAGAGCGAGAAAGAGAAATTAAATGACCGATTCACCTATAGCTAGCGGGACTAAAGAATTCTGAATAAGCTCTCGCTCGTATTGTTTGATTTTTTCCTCTCTCTCTCTCATCATAAGCAATCAATAGCATTTGTACAGATATGATTAATGAACCCGTGAGCATTAGAATATTTTCACCCCAGTGTCCCTTCAAAAGTGGAAGATGAGAAGTGTAAAGAATGTAGATAAGGAAAAATAAAATCAAAGAAAGAAAAGAGAGATGAAGGAAAATAAAATCAAAGCAAGAGAAAGGAGATAGAAGAAAGGAAAATCAAAATAAGAGGAAATAGATTAAAAAAAAAAAAAAATCAAAGTAAGAGAAAACATATAAAGAAGAATAAAATCGAAGGAAAAGAAAAGAGATCAAGAACAATAAAATCAAAGTAAGAGAAGAGAGATAAATAAAAATAAAAATAAAAGCAAGAGAAAAAATATAAAAAAGAAAAAGAAGAAAGAGGAAAGGAAAATCAAAGAAAACCAGAAAACCCTCAGAGGAGGCAAGAGCGAGAGAGGCGGCGAGGCCCCGAGAGCCAGGCCTTGGCGAGAAAGCATAATTCTTCAGCATTGAATTCTGTCTTCGAGCGCGCCTTATCATCAATTATTTTGGACTGAGGAGAAAATCCACGCAAGTTTGTACAATGGACATGCATTTGGGATCATGCAATGCCAGGATCAGGCAAGAGCGAGTCTATAAACACGCGTAATCATACTTATATTGAATGCAATTGCACGAAAACTCCCAACTCTCAAATCCTATAGTTTGCAATTTATTCAATTTATTCGCCCCTTTTTGCAACAATCAGCGAAAGAGGATTAAGGCGACGGAGAAGAAAAATTGCCCATTTGTCCGCGTGTGTGTGAGTGTGTGTTGAGCCTGCAACATCCATTCGCATCTCTCTCCATCGCGTCCTCACTCGCAATCATGCA
>NW_028234410.1:40026349-40028849 GCF_977035675.1 Penaeus japonicus
GTATATATATATATATATATATATATATATATATATATATATATATATATAGAGAGAGAGAGAGAGAGAGAGAGAGAGAGAGAGAGAGAGAGAGAGAGAGAGAGAGAGAGACAAAGAGAGGGGGAGGATGGAAATAAAAAAAAAGAGAGAAAGAAAGATAGAGAGAGCAAGAGAGAGAGAGAGGTCCCCACTTGACTAGCAGACCCCCCCACCCCCGCCCGCCGCCCCCGAGGAGCTTATCCCATCCCTGAGGAGCTCTCCGTCGTCTCCTCCCCGGCGGCTCCTCGGCCTCGGCCTCAGCGTCCGTCGAGGCGGAGAAACGTGACCCGGAAACCCCGGATCGAGACCACACACGGCGCAGAAAGGGACGGCGACCCGCGATGACCTCCCGAGGGCGGCGGGGGAGACGTGCCGCCGAAAGGGAGGGAGGGGGCGGGGGCAAGGGGAGAGGGGGAGGGAGAAAGAGGAGGGGAGGGATTGGGATGAGGGAAATGGGAGGGGGGGAGCAAGGGGAGAGGGGGACGGCGAAAGAGGAGGGGAGGGACTGGGATGAGGGAAATGGGAGGGGGGAGCAAGGGGAGAGGGGGAGGGAGAAACAGGAGGGGAGGGACTGGGATGAGGAAAATGGGAGAGGAGGAGGGAGAATGAGATGAAAGAGGGAAAGAGAGAGAAAGGCGGAAAGAGGAAGAAGAGGAGTGGGGAAGATCGAAAGGGAAAAGAGGAAATAACGGAAGGTAAGATGTAAGGAAGGTGAGCAAGGTGTGAATAAGAGAGAGAGAGAGAGAGAGAGAGAGGAGAGAAGAGAGAGAGAGAGAGAGAGAAGAGAAGAGAAGAGAAAGAGAGAGATAGAGAAGAGAGAGAGAAAGAAAGAGGGAGAGAGAGAAAGAGAGAGAGAGAGAGAGAGAAGTTGGGCAGTGACAGGAAACTGAGAAAGAGAAAGGTGCAAAAAGGAGAGAGTTAAGGGTGAGAGAAAGGGTCTCAACTTGTGGGGAAGGAATATGAGAGAAAGAGAGAGAAAGAGAAAGATATAGAGAGGCATAGCAAGGCAATAGGAAGGTGGTAAGGAACAGGCAAGGAAGAAATGAGAAATGGATGATTGATGCAGAAGAGTAAAACAAATGAAATAAGAAAAGAGAAAAACGAGGATGAAAGGAAGGGGAAAAGATATGATAAAGAGAGAAAGAAGACACAGAAAGTGAGAAAGAAAACACATAAAGAGAGAGAGAAAAGACAGAAAGATAAAAAAGACAAACAATGAGAATAAAAGAGAGAGTGAAGACAGGGCTACAAGAAAGGACGAAACACGCAGAGAGGAGAGAAGGAACGAAAGACGGCGAACGACAAGTAAAAAGAAGAAGCAAAGAGATACGGAAAGCGACAAACTACGAAGAGAAGATTAGGAAGAAGAGATAAAGAGGAAGAGAAAGAAGGAAAGAACCAAAACGCGAAGAGGGTATGGGAAGAGGAGAGGGAAGAGTAAGCAGAGAAACCCGGGGAGGCGTCCGGGGAAGAGAAGAAATAAAGAGGAAGAGAAAGAAGGAAAGAACCAAATCGCGAAGAGGGTATGAGAAGAGGAGAAGGAAGAGTAAGCAGAGAAACCGGGGGGGGAGGGGGCGTCGGGGGAAGAGGCTCCTCCGAAAGGCGATCAAGAGTACCAGCTGCTTATTGGCAGGTACTCGGATTTACATATCAGGGCAGCCTGGTCTGGTCTCCCGATCAAATTGCATTATCCTGCATATTTATTCTCTTCAAATAAGAGAGTGCCGGGGATTGGATGAGCTTTATGATTATTGATGCATGTGAATCGACATGCGATTTCATGGAATTCCGAAGCTAAATGAAATATAAAAGTTAGATCATTGGATTAGGACACGCATCCAGGTAGGTGTGTTGCGAAGAGAAGAGCCGACAAACCATAATAAAAAAGTCTGCTTTGTTAATAAATAGATTTATGATGGTTGATAAAACCGCAGTGATGCTGAAGAAGAGTATTCAATTTTCTCTGATCAAGGTAATTTCTTTTCCATTTTTGAAGGTCCAGATAATAAAATTTCATGATATGAGACCGATACCCTAACCCCCCTCCCCCCTCCCCTCCACCCACGCCCCCTTCCCCGCCCCTCCCCAAAGGAATAAAAGCTCTCTCAATAGATCCATAAGAAAATGCATACGCTAAGTGTGAAATTTCTGCTCAATAAGGATATAACAAAGACTCGCATTCCGCACACACAGCACATCGACCGCAAGACTGTCCTTGCTACGTGAAAACCTCCACCCAGCGGACACCACTCCGCTTAACAGAGCAGAGGTTAGGAAGCAGAAGAATACCTTGTCCAGGGGTCGTCCACGCCAGCAGGTCCTACGATAGCAGTCTCGCCTCCTGCTGAATGTGTGAGGGTGAGATTCCTCGACTCAAGGTGCTCTTATCTCGCCTGTCTCTGCTCTTATCATGGAGAACTGTGTTCTTTCCCTTCCTTTGGCTTCGATTTCACTTTTATCA
>NW_028234410.1:40061349-40068849 GCF_977035675.1 Penaeus japonicus
CATGTTTGTTTTTCTGTTTGTTTTCTTTTTTTCAGAAATAATCATTATTTTTTATTACTATTAATACTATTATCATTTTTTTTAAATCTTCTTACTGTTACTATCTTAGCGAGCATTTAATCTATTCTTTCCATGATCTTTTGCGGATATCTTATTTCTTTGATTTCTTTTTCCATTTTTTTTTTTTTTTTTTTAGTTATATTCTTTTAAATCGATTCCTCTTCTTTGGTGATTACTTGGTTTAGAAAGTTGTTGATTATATTCAAGAAGTGTGTGTGTGTGTGTGTGTGTGTGTGTGTGTGTGTGTGTGTATGATCAGACATTTAGTTTAAATGTTTGGGGATGTTTTATATACACGGTCCTTTTAAATCGTAGTGAAATAACAAACTGGCACATAATATTACTGACTTCCCACTCTCTCCCTCAGCAACGTGTCTTCTCCGAAAACAGGTGAGTCACGATTTGAAACACTTTTTCTTTTATTTTAAAGGGTATGTTGAATAGATAGAGTAATCAGATATATCTAAAAATTGTATTAGGGGAGGGGCATCAGTGTTAGATGGGTACTTGAAATATTTCTCCCTCACCAACGTGCGTCTTTCCCGAAAACAGAAAATTGCCCGGAGACGTGTCAAAATTCTCACGACGCCATTTGCAATAAGCCTTACCTCAACGTGATTTTTTTTCTTCTTCTTCTTTTTCTTTCGTTTTTAAGAGATAAAAGAGATTGTGATCGTGGTATGTACAGGAGACAACCACCAGTGATACCTAGGTTATGATATGGTATGAAATAAGAAAATAAGTAAAGAGAAAACCTGAAAACAAACAATGAAGAGGAGTAAGATAAGGCTAGGCTAACGGTCATATTATTTCTTTTCATATTATGATAAGTTCTCCGGATCAATTCAAATATTGCCAGTGATACAGCATAGGGCTAAAAGTAAAGGGGAGAATATACTAAAAAAGAAAATGGAGTCTAGCACAACATTTAATTTGGTAAGGGAAGAAAATGGCGAGCATAAATATGCACTCAGGGGTTGATAAATTAGTCATTAAAACAATGATAAAACCCAACTATATTCTAATTGTTCAGTGCTATTTTTTTCTATTGTTGTAGGGACATTATGTGCGTTAAGTAATGAATAAATGAAACTTGAGGGAATAGTAATTTTCTTTTCATAACCCATATTTTATAAGGAAAACCCAGCCACACCTACGTGTCTTTAAGACCAACAACCACACTACTATTTTTTTTTTGTTTAAGATTTGTAAACCTGAAATATAGGAAATGATATCTCCATATTATTCAACTTCTCACTCATATTCTGCACCTCTTTTATATCATTTCATATATATCTCTTTTCCTGAATTAATGACAGTAAGGAAATATTCTCATTCTGGAGCCATCTGTTCTTCCCTGTGATGCAGCAACCGCACACACACACACACACACACACACACACACACACACACACACACACACACACTCACATATATACACCCACGCACACATGTATATATGTATGTGTATATATATGTATGTGTTTAAAAAAATGTAAATACCATTTTTTCTCGAATTAATAAAACCATGAATAAAGAATCTCTCAAAGGCTGCCTGCCATTCCCTCGCAGAGATGCAGCCTCCGCCCACTCGCGTCCTTCCCCCTTTACGAGCGTCAACGTGAAATATATCTCGGACGCCCAGCGGTTCCGCCGCCCGCAAAAGGAGATCCGGAATTCGGCACACGGAGAATCTGAGGCAAATAAATCATAAAGACGCCACGGAAAACCCGCTCTTACGGCTCCGACGAATAAGGTCGACGATGGTTTTCCTCCTCCTTAAACCCGTTTGGATTTTAATGGATTCGTGTACTTCTCGGATGCGATATTCGAGGTGTCGTTTAGGGTCTATTGTGCCATTGTAGAGCCGCGCTGACGATGGTCATTATGCCCGGGTAATGTGGCTGAACACGTGACCTCGGCCGACCTCGTTTCTCGCGGC
The DNA here is from genome assembly GCF_977035675.1 of Penaeus japonicus. Taxonomy (NCBI): domain Eukaryota; kingdom Metazoa; phylum Arthropoda; class Malacostraca; order Decapoda; family Penaeidae; genus Penaeus; species Penaeus japonicus. Next base: position 40,063,352 of record NW_028234410.1, read on the forward strand.
GAAGGAGGGTCACCGTCTGCTCTTTGTTCTCCGCGTTCGAAGGCTCTGCAACATGCCTCCGTTCGTGTGTTCGCGACGTGTTGCACCGTGAGCACGTTGTTTGTCTTTTGGGATTTCGATTGCCGAGGTGCACGTGCCTGAGGTGCAACCATGCATTGCATTGCATTGTTGCTGTGGTTGAGTTCCAGGAGAGATTTTGTTTTCTGTTGAAGATAAAACTCGTCAGATATCTATCTTATTTCATTCAAGGATAAGATCTTGATGGATATATTACCGCTGCTATTATTATTGATATCATTACTATTGCTATTGTAGTTATAATCATGATTATCATTTATTATTATTATATATTTTCACTATTATTACAACTACTATTATCGTTTTCATTCTCATTATTATTGTGATTATCATTATTATTATTACCATCATTATTATTATCATTATCATTATCATTATCATTATCTTTATTGTTATTATTATGCTTATTATTATTATCATTATATCTATATGTATATATTATGTATATTATAATATATATATATATATATATAATATATATATATATATATATATATATATATATATGTGTGTGTGTGTGTGTTGTTGTGTGTGTGTGTTTGTGTGCACATATATATATATATAATATTATATATATATATATATATATAATATATATATATATATATAATAATATATATAATATATTATGTATATGTATATATGTATATATTTATATATATATATATATATATATATATATATATATATATATGTAGTATATAATATGTATATATATATATGCATATATATATATATATATATATATATATATATATATATAATATATATATATATATATATATATATATAATAATATATATTTATATCAACTTCTCTTTCTGTCCCTACCTGTCTCTCTCTATTTCTCTATTTCTCCTGCTCTCTTACTCGCCCTCTCACTCTCTCACTATCACCTTCTCTATCGCTAATACTCTCTCTCTTTTTTTCTCCCTGTCTGTCTCTCTCTATCTTTCTCTCCTTTCATCTATCCATCTACCTCTCTCTATCTGTCTGTCTCTCTCACTATCTATCTGTCTCTCTCTCTCTCTGTTGTAAAATTACCGTAAGAGGTAAAGGATAATGATGAATAATGCCTGGTAATGATAGACACAAACGACCTACACGCCCATTCCCATACAGTACTCTTCCCTCAAAAAAAAAAAAAAAAAAAAAAAAAAAAAAAAGCCACGCAATTCTTTCCCTAAAAGGCCCGTGATTTTCACTCCTTCGTCTTCTTAAGGATGAGTAAGCTTCCCCGCGGCCAAGGCTTTATTGGGAGGAACCGTGACTAATAAAGGCTTTTAATGCGGATGTTCGGGGGGAAGGGGGGCGGTGGGGGGCGAGGGGGGGAAGGCATACAATTCGATGCCACTCTCCGCGGGCGATGATGCAGCTACGTGGTCCAGGAGTGTGCGTGGCGGGGCGGATGGGGAGCCAGGGTTGTATGTGTGTGTGTTTGTTTGTGTGTGTGTTTGTGTGTGCGTGTGTTTGTTTGTTTGTGTGTGTGTTTTTTTTTTGTATGTGTGTGTGTGTGTGTGTGTATGTATGTGCGTGCATAAACATAAATATGAACACAACGGCAGCAACAGTAATGCTAACGATGATAATAACAATAGTAACAATAGTAATGCCAATAATGCCAATGCTTACAAAAAAAAAACGAAAAACAGGACAACGACAAAAAGGCTCATAGAAGGATACCCGCCCAGGGAGACGCTCTGTAGATCACACCCCTCCCCCTCCCCCTCCCCCTTTCCCCCTCCCCCTCTCCCTCCCTCCCTCTCCCTCTCCCTCTCCCTCCCCCTCCTTTGTAGCCTCAGCATCCCTCCGACATCATGAGAAACATGTCTAAGTTCTCATGGCTGTTCTGAGCAGACGCGGTTCAAGAGGTCGTCCCCGAATGAAAGTAAAACACGACCTCTGTCGGGTCGTTTCTGAGCCCACGCCGGTAGGAAATGGCTTTAAGGGTTTAGCTTTATTATCATTATTATTGCTATATTTATCGTTATCATTCCCATCATCATTATTACTTTTATTACTGTTATCATTTTTGTTATTATTACGATTTTTATCATTTTTCTTGTTATTACTTTATTATCATTATTCATAGTAGTACTTTTATTATCATTCTTATTATTATTAATTACATTATCCTTCTTATTATTAATACTATTATCATTATCAAGATCTTAATCATCGTTATCATTATCATCATTACCATTATCATCATCATAACCATCATTACTATTATCACTATTGGCATTTTCATTATCATTATCATCTATTTTACCACTTCTTTTTTCTTCTTTTTTTCTTTTACTTATTCTTCCTCTTGTTATCATGATATTTCCTTATGATCGTTATCATATTTACTCTCATTATCATACATATTATCATCATCTTGTTACTATTATTATCATCATTTTCATTTTCACTAGCAATAGTAGTGGCAGTGATAATGATGACAGTAATTAAAATAGCAATGATGATAATGATTATGATGATAATAACGATGATTGCTGCAATTGCTTTGATAATAAAGATAATAAAAATTACTGTGATAATAATGATATTGATAAAAAGGATAACAATCATATTGGTATTAGTAACAGTGAAGATAATAAGAGAGAGAGAAAAGATAACAATTCATATTGGTATTTAGTAACAGTGGGAATATAATAGAGAGGGAGAGACAGAGAGAGAGACAGAGAGAGAAGAGAGAGAGAGAGAGAAGAGGGGGAAGAGAGAGAGAGAGAGAGAGAGAGAGAGAGAGAGAGAGAGAGAAAGAGGAAGAGAGATACGAAGAGAGAGAGAGAGGAGAGATAGAGAGAGTAAAAGAAAGATAGAGAGGAGCGAGGTAACGAGAGAGAGAAAGTAGAAGAAGAGAGAGAAACGAGAAAGAAAAGAGAGAAGAGGGGAAGGGAGAGAGGGAGAGGAGGGGGGGGGGAGAGAGAGAGAGAGAGGGAGAGAGGGAGGGGAGGGGGAGGGAGGGGGAGAGGGAGGGGAGGGGAAAGGGGAGGAGGAGGGAGGAGGGGGGGAGGAGGGGAGAGAGAGGGGGGGGGGGGGGGGGGGAGGGGGGGAGAAAGGAGAGGGGAGAGAAAGGAGGGAAGGTGAGAAGAGGGGGAGAGAGGAGGAGAAGGGGGGAAAAGAGAAGGGGAGGGAAAAGAAAAGGGTAGAGGGGAAGGGAGAGAGGAGTGAAGAGGGGAGAGGGAAAAGGGGAAGAGAGAGAGGGGGGGAGGAGGAAGGGAGAGAGAGGAAGGGAAGAGGAGAGAGAGAGGAGGAAGGAGGGGAAGAGTTTAAAAAAAGAGAGAGGAGAGGGGGGGAGAGGAAGGAGAGGAGAGGAGAAGAGAGGAGAGGGGGAGAGGAGAGGGGAGAAAAGAGAGGAGGAGAGGGAGGGAGAAAGGGGAGGGGAGAAGGAGAGAGAGGAAGAGGAGGAGGGGGAGGAGGAGGAGAGGAAGAAAGGACGGAGGGATGAGAAGAAGTGGAGAGAGAGAGAGAAAGGGAAAGAGTGGATGGGGAGGAGGGGGGAAGGGGAGCGGGGGAGGAGAAGAGAAAAGAGGGGGGAAAGAGAGGAGGGGGGGAGATTTGGGGGAGGGGAGGAGCGAGAGAGGAGAAGGAGGCTGAGAGAGGAGAGGGGATGAGGAGAGAATGAGAGAGAGGGGAGGAGGAGGAGGGAGGAAGGAGGGAGAGAGAAGCGAAGAGAGGGAGAGAGGGGAAGGAAGGAGAACGAGAAGAGGAGAGGAGAGGAGAGAAAAGAGAAGGGGAGAGAGGGAGGGAGGAGGGAGGAGGAGGAGGAGAGGAGAGAGGAGAAGGGAGGAGAGAGGGAGGGGGAGGAGAGGGAGATGATAAAAGGGAGAGGAGAAAGGAGAGAGGGAGAGGAGAAGAGAGAGCGGAAGAGGGAGGAAGAGAAGCAGAAAAGAGAGAGGGAGGAGGGAAGAAGAGAGAGAGGGGGAAAGGGGGGGGGAGGGAGGGAGAGAGGGGGAGGGGAGAGAGAGGGGGGAGACGGAAAGGAACAGAGGAGGGAGAGAGGTGGGAGGAGGGGAGGGATGGGAGGAAAGGGGAAGGGGAGATTTGGCGGGGGAGGAGGGGTGAAGGAGAGAGGGAGGCGAGGAAAAAGGGGAGAAGAGGAAGAGAGAGAGAAGAAAAAGAGGGGAAGAGAGAAAGAGAAAGAAAAGAGGAGAAGGGGGAGAGAAGAGAGAGGGGGAGGGGGGGGAGGAGAGGGAAAGGAAGATGAGGGGGGATAGGGGGAGGAGGGGCGAGGGGGAGTGGGAGAGGGTTTGGGGGGAAGAAGGGATGAGAAGGGGAGAGGAGAGGGAGGAGAGGGAGGAAGGAGAGGGAAGGAAGCGAGAGGAGAGGGGAGGAGTAGGGGAGGAGGGGGGAGAGAGAAGGGATGAGCAAGAGGGGGGAGAAGGAGAGGAGAGGGATGGAGAGAGAGTTAGAAGAGGGGAGAGGAGGGGGGAAGGAGGAGAGGAGAGGAAGAGTGGGGGAGGGAGAGGGAGCGAGGAGGGGCGGAGGGGGGGGGGGGAGGGAGGGGGGAGGGGGGGGGGCAGGGGAGGGGGGGGGGGGGGGGGGTGGGGAGATGGGGGGGGGGGGGACGGGGTGGAGTTGGAGCGGGGTTGGGGCGGGGAGGGTGGTCGGGAGAGGGGGGGGGAGCGGAGCGAGGGCGAGGCGGGGAGCGGGGGGGGGGGGAGAGGGGCGGGGCTCACGCGAGGGGCCGGCCCCCCGGGGGGGGCCCCCCGCATGGCCCCCCCCCCCCGGCCCCCCCCCGCGCCCCCCCCCGCCGCCCCCCGGGGCCCCCCCAGGGGCCCCCGCGCGAGCGTGGGCCACCCCTAGGCCCCCCCCCCCCCCCGCGGGCGGCCCCGGAGGCGCCGGGCCCCCCCCGCGGAGGCTAACCCCGCCCGCCCCCCCGCCGGGGCGGCCCCGAGGGCCGAGCCGGCGGGCCCCCCCGCCCGGGGCCCCCACGGCGGGCCCCCCCGCAGACCCCCGGGGGAGCGGGGCCCCCCCCCCCCCCCCCCCCCCCAGGCCGGCCCCACCCCCCATCGGGCCCCGAGCCGGCCCAGGAGGCCCGGGGCGAAGGGCCCCCCCCCGCCCCCCCCCCCCCCGACGGGGCGGAGGACCCCGGGCCCCCCCCCCGGCCGCGCGGGCCCCCCCCGGCGCCCCCCCCCCCGCCCCCCCGCCGCCGCCCGCCGGGACGGGGCCCGCCCCGCCCGCGCCCCCCCGGCCCCCCCCCCGCGCCCCCGCCGGGAAGATACGCCCCCCCGGCGGGCGGGCGCCCCCCCCCCCCCCCGCCCCCCCCCCGAGCGCCGGCGGAGGGGGGGGCCCCCCCCCGGGCGCGGGGGGGGAGGGCACCCGGCGGGGGGGGGGAAGGGGGGAGCGGGGGAGAGGGGGGGGCGGGGGGGAGAGGGGGAGCGGGGGAGGGGGGGGGTGGGGGAAGGGGG
>NW_028234410.1:40073849-40076349 GCF_977035675.1 Penaeus japonicus
ATATATATAAATACATATATTATTATATATTACAACACACACACACACCACACCACACACAGCACACAACCACACACACACCAATAAACACACAAGGAAGGAATAAAAAATCGAGAGAGAAGAAATGCACAGGCAGATATCACCGGAAAGAGAGCTGGAGAAGAAATGGAAAAAAGAGAAGGAAAGAAATCAAGATAGCGAGAGAGAGAGATAGAAAGAGAAAGAAACAGAGACAGAGAGAGAGTGAGAAAGAGGAAGAGAGAGACAGAGAAAGAGAAAGAGAAAAGAGAGAGATAGAACAAAAAACAGAGAAAAGAGAAAAGGAGGAAAAGAGACAGAAGAGGGGAGAGGAGAGGAGAAGAAGGGAGAAGAGAAGAAGGGAAGAGAAGTGAACGGAGAAAAACGGGGATGGGAAGAGGAGAAGAAAAGAAGAGTGAAGGGAGAAAAAAAGCGGGAAGAGGGAGAAAAAGATAGGAGAGGGAGAAAAGAAGAGAGAATAAGGAGAGAAATAGGAGAAGAGAGGAAAAAAAGTAGAGAAAAAAGAAATGAGAGAGTTGGAGAGAGAGGAGGAGGGAAAAGAAGGGAAGAGAGAGGAGAGAGAGAGAGGAGAGAGTAGGAGAGATGAGGGAGAGGACGAGAGAGATAGGCGAGCGACTGAGAGAAAGAAGAGATGAGGAGGAGAGAGTGAGGAGGGAGGGCGAGACCGAGGGAAGGAGAAGAGAGAGAGGAGGAGTGGAGGGGAGAGATGGAGACAGAGAGGGAGAGATGGAGAGAGGGGAGAGGGGGAGAGGAGGAATGAGAGGAAGAAGTGAGGACGGGAGGGAGTGGGAGAGTGAGAGATTGAGGAGATGAGGGAGAGAGATGAGAATAGTGAGAGAGAGGAGATGTGGGAGCGAGGAGGAGAGAGAGAGGAAGAGGAGAGGAGAGGAGGAGAAGAGGTGAGAGAGAAGAGGACAGGCGATGAGGACGATGTGAGAGCGAGAGAGAGAAGAGACGTGAGGGAGAGAGAGAGGAGGAGAGGAGAGGACGGAGCAGAGAAGTGAGAGGGAGATGGGAGATCGAGAGTGAGAGACGATGAGAGGAGAGTGGAGAGGGAGAGAGGTTGAGAGAGATGAGAGAGAGAGAAGAGTGCGAAGAGGGGGAGAGGCGAGAAAGGAGGAGAGAGGATGAGACGAGACCGAGAGAGAGAGAGAGGAGAAAGAGGATGAGAGAGGAGGAGAGTGGGAGATGAGGGTGAGAGGAGAGGAGTGAGAGAGAGAGGAGAGAGAGAGAGGAGAGAGAGAGAGGAGAGTTGGAGAGAGGGAGTGGAGAGGTGTGTGGGAGAGAGAGGGGGGAGAGAGAGAGATGAGAGAGGAGGTGAGGAGAGTGAGTGCGTGAGATGGAGTGAGAGACTGGGAGAGAGAGGGAGGAGGGTGTGGGAGTGATGAGAGATGAGAGGGTGATTGTGTGGAGTTATGTGTGTGAGGGAGGGAGAGAGAGTGACAGAGAGAGTGTCGAGAGGAGAGAGAGGAGGAGAAGATGAGAGGGTGAGAGTGTGAGTGATGAGGGAGATAGGAGAGAGGTTGGGAGGGTATGAGAGAGAGATGAGTGAGGAGAGAGAGAGAGTGAGAGAGAATGAGAAATAGTGAGAAAGAGTGAGAGAGACAGGAAGACAGCGGAGAGAGATAGTGAGGGTAAAAGAGATGAGTGAGGCAGAGAAAAGTGAAATGAGAGAGACAGAGAAAGAGAGTGACGGAGAGTGTAGTTCCCGTCCCTTACTCCGCAAGATTTGTTTCGTCGGTGTGTCGGGCGCCATTTTTCCGAGCCTCTAATCCCGCGGCGGGCGCACTTGTTGTTTGGCTCTTCGTTGGCGAACAAGGTGTCCGGCCTTCGGCCTTCCGAGGGATCGGGCGCTGGGGGTCGCTTCGCGGACGGGGTTAACGAGGTGAAGGACAGGGGGCGGCTGCCTCTTGTACAAATTAGACCAAACCAAATCAAAGAGAGAGGTTAGTGGTGGGAGAGAGAGAAAGAGAAAGAGAAGAGAGGTTGACGCGTAGGTTGAGCGATCGGGAGCGGGGAGCGGAGGGGTGATACGCGGGCTGGGGAGGGGAGCGGCGGATATGGCGGAGAGAAAGGGGGAATTAAAGGATGACAAGGACGCAGGCAAACGCGGGAGGGGGGGCACTCGCAGGCCAATGTTCCACGGGGACGGGAAAAGGAATGGAAAAAGTGGGTGCCAAGGAAAAGGCACGGACCCGGTGAAACGGCACCGTGAACATGAACAGGCACCGGAATAGGAAAGGCCAGGACCAGGACCGGACCCGGAAACTGAAAAGGAACGAAAAGGAAAAGGGGTGAAAATGCAAACGGGTACGGGCCAGGGAAATCGGAAACCGGAAACTGGAACACAGGAAACAGGCAGGGACCGGGAAACGGACCCGGAAAAGGACCAGGACCATGCACGGACAGTGGAAAAGGAACGGGGGGCACAGGGACCTCGGCACATGTCCCGGAAAAGGAA
>NW_028234410.1:40081349-40083849 GCF_977035675.1 Penaeus japonicus
CATCCCCGCTATTCATGTCTGTATGTCTATCTGTCTGGCTTTCTCACTCTCTCTCTCTTCCTCTCTCTCTCTCTCTCTCTCTCTCTCTCTCTCTCTCTCTCTCTCTCTCTCTCTCTCTCTCTCTCTCTCTCTCTCTCTCTCTCTCTCTCTCTCTCTCTCTCTCTCTCTCTCTCTCTCTCTCTCTCTCTCTCTCTCTCACTGGTTCTCTGCGTCTCTCTCTCTCTCTCTCTCTCTCTCTCTCTCTCTCTCTCTCTCTCTCTCTCTCTCTCTCTCTCTCTCTCTCTCTCTCTCTCTCTCTCTCTTCATCAAATGTGTCTTTCTCTATATTTTAGCTCTAGAAATGACCCCCAACCACAGCTCCTTCTCCTCTCATCGTATATCAGACTCAAAAAAAAGAAACGAAAAAAAAAACACCAGAAAAAAGTTCCATCAGTCTAACTCGCTCGCCACACACGGCTTTACTTTAACTAGATTTTTTTTCTCTCTTTCTGTTCAGCGAAAGTCTGTTGCTTTATCTCTGTCAGATTTCTCGCTTCTCGTCATTATTTTCTTTTGCCTGTCTTCCTTACTCTTTCTCTTCCTTCTCCTCTTCATCATTTTTTTTCTTTTCTAGTTCTTCCTCACCTTCATCTCCTTATCATTGATATCATTATTATTCATCTTATTCTTCTTTTCATCCTCTTTAAATTCTTACCTCTCGGTCTTTCTCTCTTTTTCTTTCTTGTCCTTTCTCTCCTTCTTTACTTTCGGTATATTCCTCTCTTTTTTTACCTTTTTTTCTCCCTTTTCCTTCATCCTTAATTAACCCCGAGATAAAGAACCTCCAATTTTCCTCTCATTTCCTTTCGACCCTTTCATCTATCTCCCCTCCCCCCTACCCCTCACCCTCACCCTCCCCCCTTCCCTTCCTCCCCTCTCCTTCTCCTTCACCTCCCTCCCTCTCTCTTCCTCCCTTATTCCCCCTCTCCCCTCCCTTCCCTCCACGTCCCACCTCTTCCTCCCTCCCCTTCCCTCCCTCTCCCTCCCCCTCTCAATTCCCCCCTCTCATCCTCTCCTCTCCCCCTCCTCCCCTCTCCTCTCCCCCTCCTTCCCTCTCCTCACCTCCCTTCCCTTCACCTCCTCGAACAAGGGCACCTCAATCATAAATCAGTTTGCTTTGTTTTTGTTATGCAATTGCACAAGTTGTATCATTTGTATTCTTATTGCTCTTATCATTATCATTATTGCTATTATAACTTTCATAATTATCACTACTATTGCTATCATCATTAGCAATATTAGCGTCATCTTTTTTTAACTTTTATTATCATCATTATCATTATAGTAATTATAATTTTCATTATTTTCACTATCGTCTTTATTACCGTTATCATCATTGTTATCATATTGATATCATTAGTATTATTACTTTTATTGGTCTTATTCTTATCATGATGATTATCATTAATATCATGATGATTATCCTTATCATCATGAAAATTATCGCTATTACCTTATCACCTCTATCATATTATTATTATTGTTGTTATCATCATTAAAATCATCATTATTATCATAATGATTTTCACAATTACGTTCATCATGAATACCTTTGCTATCGTTATAATCATTACTGTTATCATTATTATCCTTATTATCATCATTATTTTTGTTATTATTATTATTAGTAGTAGTAGTATCATTATCATTGTTATTATTATTATTATTATTATTATTATCATCATTATTATTACTATTGTTATTGTTATCATTACTATCATTATCATTAATATCATTACTATCATTATCATTATTATTATTAATATTATAATCATTATCATTATTATTATTATCATTATTACTGTTATCATTATCATCATTATCATGATGATGATTTTTGTTATTACTATTGTTATCATTATTGTCTTGATTAGTATTATACTATCACTATCATTATGATTCTCATCACTATCAACATCACTTTTAATATTGTTATTGTCATTTTTATTATCACTACCATTGTTATTATCATTATTGTTATCATTATTATTGTTATTATTGTTATTAGTATCATTATTATTGTCATTATCGTTATTCCTCTAACTATTATTATCATCATTATCATTGATATTAGTATTAACATTAACATTTTTATCAGTATCATTATGATGGTTGTTATCATCATTATCGTCACTGTTATTGTTATCATTATCATTACTCTTATAATCATCATTATCATCATTATTATCATTTTCGTCATTATCGACTCTTTTCTCATTATTTTTCTTCTTTTATTATTTTCTCTCCCGTGAAGCGCCATATTATTTGTCATATTTCGATATTCCTAATATTTGTTATTTTTTTCTGTTTTGATTTTTTGTTTAACATTATCTCCGTCTTTTCTTCTTTTAATCGTCTCTCTCTCTCTCTCTCTCTCTCTCTCTCTCTCTCTCTCTCTCTCTCTCTCTCTCTCTCTCTCTCTCTCTCTCTCTCTCTCTCTCTCTCTCTTTCTCTCTCTCCT
>NW_028234410.1:40091349-40093849 GCF_977035675.1 Penaeus japonicus
TTTTCAGGTCCGTCTCTTCGCCCGAGCCATGATGGACGGCCGACAAGACGCACCCGAGAGCGCCCTTTTGTCTTCGCTTCGATGAACATTTTGCGAGCGGGATCGGCTGCGTCTACCGTGGGGTGGGTGGGTGGTTGGGGGGGGGGGGATTTTGATTTAAAATTACGCTGAGGTTCTTCGCGGGGTTCGTAAGGGGAATGGCAGGCATCGGCTTTGTCTCTCTTTCTCTCTCTCTTTCTCTCTGTCTCTCTCTCTCTCTTTCTCTCTGTCTCTCTCTCTCTCTCTCTTCCTCGTCAAATCTCTTCTTTGTTTTCTTGTCACTCCTGTCATTCTCTCTCTCTCTCTCTCTCTCTCTCTCTCTCTCTCTCTCTCTCTCTCTCTCTCTCTCTCTCTCTCTCTCTCTCTCTCTCTCTCTCGAAGTCCGATCTCATTTACAGGTCTTTAAAGAATCAATAAGAAGCGCCTCTTTTCTGGAGCGAATGCAAGCGGAGAGAAAAAGCGACCCGGTAAGCGCCCGAAACATCCAACAATTGTGCCTAATGATACAACCGCCTGCATGAGGCCGCTTCATTTGTACTCAGCGAGATAGCTGCTCTAATCTCATTGGGGACGACCGCTCCGCCCCCCGCCCCCCCCCCCCCCCCTCTCCTCTCTCTCTCTCTGTCTCTCTCTTTCTCTGAATGAATATATATATATATATATATATATATATATATATATATATATATATTATATATATATATGTATATATATATACATGTGTGTGCGTGTGTGTGTGTTGATATATATATAGTATATAGATAGATAGATAGATAGATAAATAGATAGATATATATATAGATATAAATATGCTTGCATATACACACACACACACAAACACACACACACATATGTATATATATATATATATATATATATATATATATATATATATATATATATACATAATTGTGTGTGTATACATTTTTTTTTTTTTTCTTTATCTTTTTTATACTCCCCCGCACGAGGCCCAAGAGGCGCATGCGCGGCGGGGCCACAGGCGCCGAGCACGCGCATAAGCCGCCAGCTCGGCTTGGCCAGGGCCATTAGCTGCGCCTCGGCCGCCGTCCGTCTTGTGCTGTGTTAACACGCCGCTACACAGATCTATGGCTACTTGTCGCGTCTAAGCGGAACATCTTCATCTCTCGAAGGAAAATGAGAGAGAGGGAGAGGGAGGGAGAGGGAGAGGGAGAGGGAGAGAGAGAGAGAGAGAGAGAGAGAGAGAGAGAGAGAGAGAGAGAGAGAGAGAGAGAGAGAGAGAGAGAGAGAGAGAGAGAGAGAGAGGAGGGGAATAAATAGCGAGAAATAGATAGATAGATAGACAGAGAGAGTGGAAGAAAGGGAGATAGCGAGAGATAGGTGGATAGATAGAGAGAAACAGAGATAAAGGGAGAGAAATCGAGAGACACATAACGAAGAACACAGAGACCCAAAGAAGGTAGAACTCTCATACTCCCCAACCTCCAACCTGGGTCCCTCTCCAGCCGCCCTTTAATATAACGCTGTCTTCGAAAGCCACAAGGGTTATGATAGTCCAGATCCACACAGATAGTCGCTGGCTTATCCCAGTCTCACTTGCAGGCGACAAGGACACATGCCGCGCCCTCCCTGCCCTCATATTTCACGCCCGCGACCATGTTATCGCCCTTGCTCCCTCATGCACGCTGACATCCGGCCCTCACTCTCTGCTCTCGTGCCATGAGTCTCTGTCTCGACCAGATCTCATCACAGGGGCCCGGGTGGGGTGCTGGGTAAGGGGAGGGTAAGGGCTAGGGGGAGGGGGAGGGGAAGGGGGAGGTGGAGGGGAAGGGGAGAGGGAGGAGGAGGGGAAGGGGAAAGGGGGTAGGTAGGGGAAGGTGGAGGGGGGAGGGATAGGTAAGGGAAGTTGGAGGGGGGGATTAGTAGGGGTAGGGGTGGTAAGCAGGGGGATGAGTCTTTGAGTGTTTTTTTTTTTTTTTCCTTATTTTGCTTCTATTATTATTTACGTTATCACTGTTGCTTTGTTGTGGTTATTACTTGTTACTATTGTTACTGTCATTACTAACATCATTACTGTTGCTATTATGAATATTACCATTTAGTTTTCTTCTTTCAGTTACCATCATCATTATATTATTGTTACATTATTTTTATTATTGCTGTCATTATTATCGGCATTATCATCATTGCCATTATAACCATTCTTATCATAATACAATCATAAGCACTATTCCTGTCATCATTTTTATCATTATCATCTTCATATTTAACATTTATATTCCTATTATTATAATTCCTATCATCCGTGTTTTCTTGCTAACATCCGTGTTGTTTTCCTATGAACACGATTAATATCACTACCATCCTTATGATCTTGATGTTCTTATTATCCTGATATCCCAATTTCCTTCACCATTATCGCTAATGACACTAATAGCAAAGTAATCGCGCTAATAATCGACGAAGTGACCAAATTGCAGAG
>NW_028234410.1:40106349-40108849 GCF_977035675.1 Penaeus japonicus
GGGGAAAGCGAGAGAGAGAGAAAGAGAGAGAGAGAGAGAGAGAAGGGAAGAAAGAGAGCGAGAGAGAGAGAGGGGGGAAAGCGAGAGAGAGAGAAAGAGAGAGAGAGAGAGAGAGAAGGGAAGAAAGAGAGCGAGAGAGAGAGAAGGGGGGAAAGAGAAAGAGAGAGAGAGAGAGAGAGAGAGAGAGAGAGAGAGAAAGCGTTAATTTCCTAGCCATCAATTAATCTTAGTGTTGGGCCCAGAGGTAACTGGAACATTCCCCCGTCCTGAGAACATCCATTAATCTAATGATGAGAAATTATATGTGAAGCTTCGACCTCCTTAAGACACATTGGCACCGCGGGTTCGTCTATCATTACCTCGTTGTTGGTAATTCAATTAGCGGCTGATTGATGCTTTCCGGGGCTGCAACGGCCGCCTCGGAGCGCGTTCCCGGCGGAGCGGAATCCCACGCCCATGCTTGCGCTCCGCCCGTGACATTACGGGGATTAAACATGCCCGCGATACCCACGCCCGCGGCCGCCCGGGCTACAAGTGGTACGGGTGGGTAAGTAATTCCATTTTTTTTTTTTCTCTTTTTTTTTTTTTTAGAGCATCGACCGGTGCCATTACTACTACCTCCGAGTAACAAAGTATCTCTGACTGCCCTCGGTTTACGATCTTAACTGTAGTCACGTCAGAACAGCAATCACACTTATTACAGACATAGGAAAGAGAAAGAATGAGAGAGAGAGAGGAATAGAGAGAGAGAGAGAGAGAGAGAGAGAGAGAGAGAGAGAGGAGAGGAGGAGAGGGGGGTGGGGGGGGTGGGGAGGGGGGGGGGGGGGGGGGGGGGGGGGGGGGGGGGGGGGGGGGGGGGGGGGGGGGGGGGGGGGGGGGGGGGGGGGGGGGGGGGGGGGGGGGGGGGAGGGGGGGGGGGGGGGGGGGGGGGGGGGAGGGAGGGAGAGAGAGAGAGAGAGAGAGAGAGAGAGAGAGAGAGAGAGAGAGAGAGAGAGAGAGAGAGAGAGAGAGAGAGAGAGAGAGAGAGAGAGAGAGAATGAAGAGAAAGAAAGAGGGAGATGAGGAAAAGAGAAGAAAAAAACAAACAAACAAACACAAACAAAAAAAAAAACGAGAGAGAACAGAATGATAGGAAAAGAAAGAAGAAAAGAGCGAGAGGAACAAGACGGAAAAGAAACCTTAACATTCCGCGGCGCAACAGCCGGTCGCTCCGCCCACCGCAGCCGCGATAAGACGAAAGTAAGCAGTGGAGATAAGAGAGAGATAAGAGGTGGCAGGCACGCCGTACCTTGCTGTGAGTGATAACAAGGCTAAGTACATGCTCGTGTACTTGCAAATTAACTGTGATGTGCGCAAACGAGAGGTAATTCTCTCTCTCTCTCTCTCTCTCTCTCTCTCTCTCTCTCTCTCTCTCTCTCTCTCTCTCTCTCTCTCTCTCTCTCTCTCTCTCTCTCTCTCTCTCATTTTCTAAACCAATCATACGCCGTGTTACAATTTCTTAAGTAGATTTATTACTAAGATTAATATCTTTGTAAAGAGATCTATACTTATTTCGCTCGCCGGATCGGTAACATGCAAAATTTATCATACAAATTGCTGTGAATTATGTGCAGTATTATATGAATTTCTACCCTCATTCTAATGCTCTATTTCTCTCTCTTCGGTCTCTCTCTCTCTCTCTCTCTCTCTCTCTCTCTCTCTCTCTTTCTATCTGTCTCTCTCTCTTTCTATCTGTCTCTCTCTCTCTCTCTCTCTCTCTCTCTCTCTCTCTCTCTATCTATCTATCTATCTGCCTCCCCCCCCCCTCTCTCTCTCTCTATCTGTCTCACTCTCTCTCTCCCTATCTCTCTCTTCCTCCGTCTCTCTCTTTGTATGTCTCTCTCCCCTTCTCTCTAAAAGAAACGAAAAGGAAAGAGAGAAAAACGCGAAAGCCCCGAAAAGCCACCGCGTCCGAAAGGCGATTCGCAGCGACACGGCCGTTCCGTTGGTCCCTTCCGACTCGTAATCACAGCGGTCGCCTTGACAAATCAGAGGCCATACGTACGCGTCTCGCTCACACACCTGCGGAGTGGGAGGGAGGGAGAGGGAGAGGGAGGGGGAGGGAAAGGGGGGGGGGGAGTGGGAAGGAGAGGGAGAGGGAGGAGGAGGGAGGGAGTGGGAGGGAGGGAGAGGGAGGGAGGGGAAAAGGAAGTGAGGGAGAGGGGAGGAGGAAGGATGGAGAAGGGAGGGGGTATGGGAGAGTGAAGGAGAGAAAGGGAGGGAAGGGAGAAAGGAGGAGAATAGGAGTGGGAGGGAGAAGGGTGAAAGGCCGGAGGTGGAGGGAGAACCCTGGGAGGAGATAGGAGGGGAAGAAAGGTGGGGGGGGGGGGGGGGGGGGGTAGTGGGTAGGAGAGAGAGGTAGAAGGGCAGAGAGGGTGGTAGAGGGATGGAGAGGAAGGAGGAATAGGGAGGGTTGAAATAGGGAAAAGAAAGGGAGGCGGAGGGAGAGAGGGAGGGATAG
>NW_028234410.1:40133849-40136349 GCF_977035675.1 Penaeus japonicus
ATGACAGCAGCATACACAGAGCGCATTAAAGCGCATCATTGCCACCTCAGACAAAACAACATTCAACAAGGAATTCGTTCCGCATGGAGCTAAGGTCTCTTGTCCGGCGGTGTTGGTAACGATGTTGCAATGAAAAAAAAAGGTTCCTCGTATCACTCACATATCAACGGCGTTATATTCATACTGTTCAACAGTTGCAGATGCAAGGAACCAGAAAGGAAATAGGAGTAAGCGTTATCCACTTTGAAGACAAAGAAAACTAGTTATGGAAAGGTTACGAAAATAGATTCATAAACGCATTCCCAGACTTTCGCCAGAATGACTACCGGTAAAATAACTGCGGCATCACAAACCGGACCAGAACGCGTCAGATAAAGTAAAATATTGTCTAATTATCAACATAAAGGTCAGATAAAAGGAAAAACTACGAAATATATAAAAAGAAGAACAAAAAAAAAGTGAATTCAGCCTCTTTGGTATCGCTTGACCTGGTTCTTTCATCTTTTTTTTTTCTTTTTTTCTTTTTTGTATTACGTAAGATTTTGGAAGGAAGTGCGAGAGCAGAGGAATTTGGCGAATAGACTGCGAATAGATTAAAGCGATAACGAAAGAAATAGATGAATATTTAAGGGAGATGAAGTAGAGTGAAATTACTTTAGCGACGTTAATTACACTACTAATACTATCACAACAAAAAAAGTTGAAAATTACAAAATTGATCATCATTGCGGGGATATGTATATGCATATATATATGTGTGTGTATATATATATATATATATATATATATATATATATATATATATATATATATATATATATATATATATATATATATACATATATATGTATGTATGAACATAGACAAATGCCAGCCACACACGAGAGAAATCTCTTCGCTTCCTTTTTCTTCATCCTTCCTTTATTTCTGTTTCTTTTTTCCTCCTCTACCACCTACTTCTAGTGATATACAGATTTGATAGCCTTAGCATATGTGGTTATGCTAACATACTTACAGATCATTAATACTGGCTCTAAAGATAAGAACAAAAAGCATGATAATAGTAACAACAACATCAGTAAAAGTCTCGGTAGCAGTAACGGTAATGACAATAATAGCAATAAAGATAACACAGTCATCATAGCAATTATCAGCTCGTAGAGAATGTGTGATCAATAGATTACAAACGTAATGATAGCCTTTATAATTATTGCACTAATACAGTTTTCTCCTTTATCCATTATGCAACCGAGGGCGAATTATCATCAACTTTTGATTTATTCTTGAGTTAATAAATGCAAGCTGAGTCTTATCTAACCCTTTCGCACCTCGAACACTACCGAAAGTGTCACTACGGCCGAAAGACACGTGGTGTAAGAGTGAGAAAATGGCCCTTGATGCAGAAGCCTTCAGGTGTGGATGTGCCTTGGTCTCCGAGTCATCCTCGGGAGCGAATCCGGACGAAGTGGAAGGAGCGAAGTGTGTACGTAATGGTGACTAATTCCAACACTGGAAATGAACCCATCTGTATCATTCACTTCTGTGATTACTTACGATTGTATCATCATTGCAGTGTGATGGCACCATGATTGCCGTGTTGAATTAGGCCCGATGAGTTATAGCATCTCTCTCCCGAGCGCGATTAACGCCCTTCGTAATTACTCGGTTGTATCGTACTTCGCTATGTTAATGAAGCGGTTGCGAGCGTCGCGGACTCGCCTCTCGCGACGGCGCTCAACACCTCGTGGCCGTCGCCGCTGCGCGCCATTAGCGGAAGACGAATAGCTCCGGAGAGATCCATCGGCGAGATCGCTTCTTGATAATAAATGATGCGCTTGCACAAGCCCGTTAATGATATGGGTACGTGCGCGCTGATAACATTTCTGCACGTTTTCTTGTGGGGGAGCACACGTGCGTGCCCATGTACGACGTGTGTGCAGATACTGATTTACCTATCTGTTGGCCACCCCACCTATCCCTTTCTCTTTCTGCTTTATCTCTCCTTATTTCCATTTTTCCTTTCTTTATATACTCTCCCACTCTCTCTCTCTTTCTCTGAGAATACTATCTATCACTCTATGTACGCTCTATCTCTCTCTACACGCATACGTATACATAAACAGATAGGTAGATACGCAGAACAATACATATCCATCTCCTGTTTTACATTTGCTTGTTTTGTATCTCTCTCTCTCTCTCTCTCTCTCTCTCTCTCTCTCTCTCTTCCTCTCTCCTATCCTCGTTCTTTTTTTTTTCATTATTATCATGTTTCACTATCTTTATCACATTCTATTATTCCCTAACGAAAGGTCCCGTTCGGCGGCGTTCCCTAGGGCGCTCTCCCAGGCCTCTCCCGTTACCATGGTTACAATTATGAAGCATTTTTATCTCTTTTTGAGACGTTCTTTTCCGCTCTTTTACCAAGCACACCCGCTTTACATGGAGGTATTCAATAGCCAGTGTGAAACAAAGTATGCAGAGATAATAATGTTAGGTGTTA
>NW_028234410.1:40141414-40146414 GCF_977035675.1 Penaeus japonicus
GGGGAGGAAGGGAAGGGAGGGGAAGGAAAGGGATGGGTGGGGGGGATGGGGAGCGAAGTACGGTACCTCCCGCTGGCAGCTCGGCGCCAACCTGCCCGCGTCGATAGTGCCAGCGGTCACCACACCGCCCGACTTACTATCCTTCATCACCACAAAAACGCCATCAATTATCATCACTAAAGACATCATCATCATCATCACCATCTCGCTATCAGCCTCAAAGACATCATCTTCATCATCATCATCATCACCATCTCGTTATCAGCATTACCTGTGACATCATCACCACCATCCCGAGGTTTAAGTCTGCCACACCAGGATCGGGCCAAACGTCCAATCAGGGATACGCACAATCATCACTCATCCAACCATAACATCATCAGTGTCAACAACTTCATCATCAGCATAGAAATGTTATTGTCACTATCACGGACTGTCAGAAACATCACACCATGTTTCCCATAATCATATTATTCGCTTATGACTATCTTTATCTTTCTACCAACTGCAAATTAATTCCTCTTTTTTCACTAATTACTAATTCACTTATCTTAATTAATTGCTGTCCCTTTTCTCATGTTCCTCATTTCTGCCTCACTTTATGCATCATCTCTTGCTTCACGCTTCCCTCATTCTGTCAGCTGGCGAAGGACACACCGAATCCATCAATTTACCGCCACATGCTAATCAATTTCATACATTTATCTAATAACTTATCGATAAGGACCCCCCTTGCCCACTTATGCTTACCCCCCTCTTTCTTTCTTTCTTTCATTCTTTCTTTCTTTTTCGTTCCTTCATTCTGATTCATTCACTCACTCACTCACTCACTCACGGGTCACCCGTCTCTCCTCTCTCGTCTCTCTTCGCGGGGGGTTCGGTCTCTCACTCAAGGGTGTCGGGCGACTCGGGGACGGTCTCTCTCACAGTTCCTCTCTCTCTCTTCTCTCTCTCATCTCTCTCTCTCTCTCTCCTCTTCTCTCTTCTCCTTCTCTCTCTCTCGCTCCGCTCTCTCTCTCCTCTCTCTCATTCTCCTCCTCCGTCTCTCTCTCTCTCTCTCTTCTCTGCTCGTCTCTCTCTCTCTCTCCCTCTCCTCTCCATCTCTCTCCCTCTCCCTCTCCCTCTCCCCCTCTCTCTCCCTCTCCCTCTCCCCCTCTCTCTCCCTCTCCCTCTCTCTCCCTCTCCCCCTCTCTCCCTCTCCCCCTCTCTCTCCCTCTCCCCCTCTCTCTCCCTCTCCCCCTCTCTCTCCCTCTCCCCCTCTCTCTCCCTCTCCCCCTCTCTCTCCCTCTCCCCCTCTCTCTCCCTCTCCCCCTCTCTCTCCCTCTCCCCCTCTCTCTCCCTCTCCCCCTCTCTCTCCCTCCCTCCCTCCCTCTCTCTCTCCCTCTCTCTCTCCCTCCCTCACTCCCTCACTCCCTCACTCCCTCTCCCTCTCCCTCCCTCCCTATCCCCATCTGCTCGACCTGTTTCTTCCTCTGCCATCACGCCGGGGCTTCCCACACCCACCCCTGCGAACATTTGATTAGCACGGCGCGGTGTCTAGAGCAAACGTTTGCAAGTGGCGACGTCACTCAACAAACGTTTCTTCGGACTAAAGAGCGGTTCGAAAGCGGGTGATAAAAACGGGGTGGGTGATGGATGGAGGGCGCCCGCGCGGATATGTGTGGGACCTTTGGCTCTGGTCTTTGCTTTGTTTCCGTACGTGTGGATGTGGATTTTGTGTGTGTGTGTGTGTGTGTGTGTGTGTGTGTGTGTGTGTGTGTGTGTGTGTGTGTGTGTGTGTGTGTGTGTGTGTGTGTGTGTGTGTGTGTGTGTGAGAGAGAGAGAGAGAGAGTGAGAGAGAGAGTGAGAGTGTGAGTGAGAGTGTGAGTGAGAGTGAGATTGAGAGTGAAAGTGACAGTGATTGTTCGTGTGCGTACGTGTGCGCGTGCTTGTAAGTGTCCACGTAAGTAAGAGTGTAAGTAAGACCGACTTTCCGCATTAGGTATGCACATGTATCTATGCCTTCGTACCAAAAGCACGTGCATATAAACTCTAAACACCCACCAAGAAACGACCCCCCTAAAACACAAGAAATATGGAGCTGGGGTGCATATCTGATGCTCACATGAAACCCACACACGTAGCGTTAAGGGACAAGCGTTTACTTAGTATACGAGTGCCCGAAGATACACGATGCGCCAGACACGAGTGCCAATATATGCCGCACATCAGATGAAGTATGTTGGGACGTCTGACTTAAAAGTCCATTAATCTTAAGGTACGTAAATAAGAGATACAAACGAAACGCAGAAGGAAATTTCGTTCTCTCTGATCAGGACGACGGATATATTATAGGTAAATGGATACAAAGTGAGAGAGAGAGAGAGAGAGAGAGAGAGAGAGAGAGAGAGAGAGAGAGAGAGAGAGAGAGAGAGAGAGAGAGAGAGAGAGAGAGAGAGAGAGAGAGAGAGACAGAGAGAGAGAGAGGGGAGGGGGGGAGAAAGAAACAGCAAGAGACAGACAAAAAGATAAAAACCCAGATACAGACAGACAAACACACAGAAAAAAACAACAACAAAAAGAGACAAAACAAAGACATAAAAAAAAGTTACATAAAACAAAAACAAAACAAAATCTCCAAAACAAACACACCCCAGAATAAAAAGACCCCAAACCAATTACACAAAAAACAACAACAACAACAACAAACAGTACGTCTTCATCCGCCTTCCCAAAGACCAGGGAGAAACCTCACGAGGTCCAGACAGGAACTCGGAGCCGCAAGGAGGACTTAGCAAAAAGGAAGACTATAAATCCGTAACTTATGAGTGAGTAGAGGGGAATGAGTGCGTACATGAGGAAGGCATAGGAAATCAAACGAGCAAACGCGTGAAAGTAAGTGATTACGCAATAGTAAATGAGCACGTAAGAGGATACAATTGAAGTAAATGAGGAAGTCATTGTGAATTAGACGAGTAAACGCGTAAAAATAAATGAGTAACCAGCAGTAACTCAAGAACAGCAAATGAGTAACCACCAAGTCAAAAGCAAACAATCAAGTGAATGCCTAGGTAACATCACTTGAATAAAACACATAAACAAGAGCAAATGAGCAAGCCACAGAGCATAAGCAAGTGAGTAAGTAAGCGTGAGTAAGTAAGCGTAAGTAAATAAATAAATAAGTAAGTAAGCAAGTGAGTAAGTAAGCATAAGTAACAAAGTAAACAAGCGTAAGCAAGTGAGTAAGTAAGCGTAAGTAACTTAAGTAAGTAAGCAAGTGAGTACTTGCTTACTTACTTAAGGGAGGGAGGGAGGGAGGGAGGGAGGGAGGGAGGGAGGGAGGGAGGGAGAGAGAGAAGGAAGGATGGAGAGAGAGAAGGAAGGATGGAGATAGAAAACTAGGTAGGGAGAGAGAGAAAAAAGGAAGGGAGAGAGGAAGAAAGAGTATTAATCGTAGTGAGTGAGTAAACAAGAAAATTAACGAGAGCAAGAGAAAGAGAAAGAGAATGGTGAGAGGACTTGTACTCCGAATATCTCTCAGTGTCACAGCACCATGACAAAGAACAAAACAGACTAACCTACACACAAACACAAACACACACACAAACACACACACACACACAACACACACACACACACACACACACACACACGCACACACACACACAACAGAAACTCAGACTTAAGTCGCTCATTCACTCATTCATGCTGTCACTCCCTTGACATCTCGCCTTTAAGAAGAAGTTTCAGTAATATCATAAGTGCCATTATATTACCACACTAAATACTGCGATGATACCTTCAGAATAAATATCATCGTTAAACAATAATATCTTCATTGTCGAGTAAAACAGCTTCAAGGAAAAATATTTGTCATAATATCAATACCAATAATACTAACAGTAATAATGATCACAATGACGATAGTAATGATAATAAGAGTATTAATAATGATGATAATAACGAACATGATAATAATAATAATAATAGTAATGATAATAATAGTGATAATCATAATAGAAACAATGATAATAATGATGACCAACAATAATAACTAATACAATAGTAATAGTAACAACAATAATGATAACAAAAACAATAACATCAGCAAAAAAAAAAAAAAAAAAAAAAAAAAAAAAAAAAAAAAAAAGTAAGACACAGGAGGAAAATCAATAAATCAACAAACAAAAATAACAACAGTAACAACAACACTTCCATTCACCACCACCACTACCACCTCCAACACCACCACAACAACAACAAAAACAACACTCCTCATAAACAGTAGCACCAAAAGCAGCACCCCGACTCCCGACTCCCGACCCCCAACCCCTGACTCCCAACTCCCAACTCCGTCCCCCGACTCCCAACCCCAGACACCCAACTCCCAACCCCCAACCCCCAACCCCCAACCCCCAACCCCCAACCCCCGACTCCCAACCCCCAACCCCCGGCCCCCAACTCCCGCCTCCCGACCTCCCAAGCACTTAAAACAACTGCGATCAAATGCCAACGTGACATTTTTAAGCCCGTCACCCCACGCAGCGCCGTGCCAAGCGCTCTCGCCATCCGCATGTCTAACAATTAGTCGGTCTGTTCCTTGGCATCTGTTGGTGTGCCTGTCTGCTTGAGTGTAAATTGGCCAGCCACGTAATGATCGGGTATAATGTCTTCATAATTTTCTCTGAATTCGCTTCACTGTCTGTCTATTTGTTTCTCTCTTTCTTTCTTTCTTTCTTTCTTTCTTTCTTTCTCTTTCTATTTCTATCATTCTCTTTCTCTGTCCCATTCTTGTCTTTTAGACTATTTGTATATCTGGCACATTGTATGTCTTCCTCTGTTTCAATATTTGTCAACCTCTCGCTTGTCTTCCTGTCCACCAAAGTATTTCTCTCTCAATATACCTACCTACCTACCTACCTACCTACCTACATACCTCCCTACTTACTTACTTACTGACTTACCTACCTCCCTACCTCCCTCCCTCTCTCCCTATTTGTTAACTTACCCCACAGTTTTCC
>NW_028234410.1:40153914-40173914 GCF_977035675.1 Penaeus japonicus
ACGGATGAGCAATGATGTAGAGAAAATGAGAGATGAGAGAGGTAGAACGAGCGATACAGAGAGAGAACGAACGAGAGAGAAATACTGGAGATTATACCTTAAGAAAACGCTAATATGTGAAGACGCGAAATCGTGAAGACGCGAACGTGGTCAATGAGGTGAGGAATGAAGAGACGAAAGTGAGGAAAACGAGAGACGGAAATGGGGAATGAGAGGGAGGGAAAAAGAGAGAGAAAGAAAGAAAAAAAAAACACGAGAAACTAAAACGAAAAAGAGGGGGAAAAATAAAGATAAATCAAAATATGATAAAACTAAAGAAGAATCTGAAAGAAACAAGAGAAAAAAAAACTAAAAAAACTAAAAAAACTAAATCATGGAAGTCCAACAAACAAACAAACAAACAAAACAAACAAAGAAGAAAACACATGAAAATAAAAAAAAAACAATAAAGCTAAAAATCTCAGAGCGAAAGAGGCACCCAGAGGAAGACCTCGAAAGAATTAGAGAAAAAGAAAAAGAGAAAAGACTGGCGGACAGGAGCTCAGCGCCGCTCAACAGACGATGCAGTGTTTCTGGCGGAGGCGACGGCGAAGGCAAGGCCGCCCATTCATTCTTCTTCTTATCTTTCTCTTTCCCTTAATTCCTTTTGTTCGGTCTTTTCATCTCATTCTCTTTGGCTCTCATTCTATATTCCCCCTTTTTTTTCTCTTGCTTTATCTCTTCAAGGCTAGTCTTCTTATTCCGTTTCTCTGATTCAATCTCGCACTTTCTCTCTTTTCTTTTCTCCTTTCTGTTCTCTCCCTTTCTCCTCAGTCTCTTCCTTACATACGCACACGCACACGCACACGCACACGCACACGCACACGCACACGCACACGCACACGGACACACACGTGCACGCAAACGCTCGCAATCATTTACACAAAAAAACACTAACACTGACATGCATCTACATAAACAAACGCACACATACATACCTCGGTTGGATTGGCAGGTAAGTGAGGGCAAAGGGAAGGATAGGGAAGAGGGAGGGCGAGAGAAGAGAGGGAGGGCGAGGGGCGAGAGGAGAGAGGGAAGGCGAGAGAAGAGAGGGAGGGAGAGAGAAGAGAGGGAGGGCGAGAGAAAAGAGGGGGAGGCGAGAGAAGAAAGGGAGGGCGAGAGGAGAGAAGAGAGAAGAGAGAAGAGAGAAGAGAGAAGAGAAAAGAGAGAGGAGAGGGAAGAGAAGAGATGGAAGAGAGAAAAGTGGGAGGGCGAGAGAAGAGAGGGAGGGAGAGGGGAGAGTGGGCCGCCCCCCCCCCCCCCCCCCCCCCCCCCCCCCCCCCCGCCCCCCCCCCCCCCCCACCCCCCCCGCCTCCTCCCCCCCCCCCCCCCCCCCCCCCCCCCTCCCCCTCAACACACGCTAACTCCGGCCAGAGAGAGGAGAGAGGGAAGGCGAGAGAAGAGAGGGAGGGAGAGAGAAGAGAGGGAGGGAGAGAGGAGACAGAAGAGGGAAGAGAGGGAGGGCGAGAGGAGAGAGGAGAGAGGGAGGGCGAGGGGAGAGGAGAGAGGGAGGGCGAGGGGAGAGAGGAGAGAGGGAGGGCGAGAGGAGAGAGAAGAGAAGGAGGGCGAGAGGAGAGAGTAGAGAGGGAGGGGGAGAGGAGAGAAGGAATGCAAGGGCAGAGAAGGAGTGCGAGAGGAGAGAGGGAGAGCGAGGGGAGCGACAGGACAAAGGGTTAGAAGGAGGGGAAGGGGGGAGGGAGGGGAGAGAGGGATGGGGTTGTCGGCCACCGTCAAAGACTACAGATTGAGTGTTGCCCCCGCCCCTGATTCCCCTCTTCCCGCCCACGTCGAGGTTCGTTTAGAGGTTGATGTTGGGCGTGAGGGAAGGGGAAGAGGGGAGTGGAGTGGAGAGAATGAGAGAGGGGAGGGGAAGGGAGAGAAAGAGAGAGGGGAGGGGAAGGGAGGGAAAGAGAGAGGGGAGAGAGGAGGGGAAGGGAGGGAAAGAGAGAGGGGAGAGGGGAGGGGAAGGGAGGCAAAGAGAGAGGGGAGAGGAGAGGTGAGGTGACGGGAGGGAAAGAGAGAGGGGAGAGAGGAGTGAAGGGGAGGGAAAGAGAGGGAAAGGAGAGAGGAGAGTGAAGAGATGAGTGATGTTCTATTTCTTAATCTCCCTCTTTCTTCTGGATGACGCAATAGGGAGTGTTCTTTGTGAAAGACAAACCCGACAAATTAATAAAGAAAGAAAAAAAAAACATAACAACAAAAAAATACCATAATAATAACAACAACACTAACAACCATAATAATAAAGATAACAAATAAACAACCCCCGGAAAAAGGAACACGAGAAAAAGGAAAGTAGAAACGACACTTCAAACCGCCCGTGCTGACACCGATGGCTCTCGACCGGAAATGCAGCTGTCTAATGCGATTGGTGGGCGTCCGCTGCCGTGTTGTAAAGGCGCCATCTCGTGGAGGGGGTCTTGTCCTATTACGCTCGCCTCTTTGTTGCGTCATATCTGAACTACTTCTAAAAATACATTGTACTTATGGTATGTGTATGAAACACACACGCACGCGCGCATACACACACGCACACACACACACACACGCACACACACACACACACACACACACACACACACACACACACACACACACACACACACACACGCACACACGCACACGCACACGCACACGCACACGCACACACACACACACACACACACACACACACACACACACACACACACACACACACACACACACACACACACACACACACACACACACACACGCACACACACACACACGCGCGCGCGCTAGTACATGTCTATCTATATTCGTATTTACAGTCACGTGAACTTTTTATATTCCTTTCGCTTCCTCCCCTTTCCCTTTCTTTCTCTTCCTTCACTTGTTTCTCACCTCCCTTTTCTTTCTCCTCTCCTTTACTCCCCCACCTCTATT
The DNA here is from genome assembly GCF_977035675.1 of Penaeus japonicus. Lineage (NCBI taxonomy): Eukaryota > Metazoa > Arthropoda > Malacostraca > Decapoda > Penaeidae > Penaeus > Penaeus japonicus. The sequence continues at coordinate 40,156,861 of NW_028234410.1, forward strand.
CTTCCCTTATTCTTTTCTCCTCTCTTCTCTTTTCTCCTCACCCTTCCTTTCATTTCATTCCTTTCATCTCCTCTCCTCGCTTCTCTTCTCTTCTCCTCTCACCTCCTCTTCTCCTCCCTTCCCTTTCCCTCTTGTTCTGTTCTCCTATCCTCTCATCTCCTCCCATCCCTTTCAAAACTTCAAAAAAAAAGAAAAAAAAAGAAAAGAAAAAAAAAAAGCCACAACATAAAACCCGAACCCAGAAACCTCTCCCTCCAATAATGACATTTCCAATAACATTAAAAAGACATAAAAAAATAAGAAGAAGGCAGAAGAACAGGAATCAAGACATAAATAAAAGATACCCCCTCCCTCCCTCCCCTCCTCTGTCCCCCACCCCTCCTCCCCTCCTCTCTCCCCCACCCCTCCTCCCCTCCTCTCTCCCCCACCCCTCCTCCCCCTCCTCTCTCCCCCATCACCTTCTGCTGATCCGTCTGAGCCTCTGTCTGACTCATCCCTTTGACCCGCCTGCTTCTTCTGCTGAATCCGTTGATCTATCTACTACTCCTGCTGAGTCCTCTGACCCACCTGCTCCTCCTGCTGAGTCCTTTAACTCACCTGCTGAGTTCTTTAACCGACCTACTCCTCCTCCCTGAGTCCTTTGGCCCACCTGTTCTTCCTGCTGAGTCCTTTGACCCACCTGCTCCTCCTGCTGAGTCCTTCACCATTCACCCCTCATCCATCTACTAAGTTCTCTGACCTTCTCATTTCTGCTGAGCTTTCTGTCCATCTGTCGACCCCTCTCCCTCCTTCCTCTCCCTCCCTTGGTCTTTCGGCGATAAGGAGGCGGAGAAGTAATCCTTCCCTCCCTCCAGCCTCGCCTCGCCAGGCCGCCCGCCCGCCCGCCAAGGGGCTTCGCGTCGCCGGATCTCTCCTTTTCTCTTATCCTTATGATTTCATTTTCTCTCTCTCTCTCTCTCTCTCTCTCTCTCTCTCTCTCTCTCTCTCTCTCTCTCTCTCTCTCTCTCTCTCTCTCTCTCTCTCTCTCTCTCTCTCTCTCTCTCTCTCTCTCTCTCTCTCTCTCTGCCGTTGCTTCTTCAATCCTTTTTTGTTTTTTTTTCACTCCTTCTTTTTTCCCTTTCTTCTATTTTCACTCTTAATTGTTTTCTTATCTTTCCCCCTCACTTTCCTTTCCTTTCCTCCTTTCTCCTCTTATCTCTTTCGCCTTCCCTTTTGTCTTTCTTTCCCCCCTCTCTCTCTCCACACCTTTTCCCTCTCCCCCTCACATCACTCCCCCTCCTTCTCCCTCCTATCTCTTTGTCACCTTTCCCCTCTTCTCCCTTTTCCCATCCCACCCTTTTATCTCCCCCTTCCTTTGTGATTCGTCCTCATCTCCGCTCTCCTGCCTTAAATTTCTACCCATCTCTTCTCTCTCTTCTCCCTTTCATCTGCATTCCTCCTAGTCCATCTCCTCCCCCTCTACCTCCCCTCTACCTCCCCTCCCTTTCCCCTCCTCACCCCCACCCCACCCCACCCCTCCCCTCCCCTCCTCACCCCAACCCACCCCATCCTTCCCCTTCCCACCCCATCCTTCCTCTCCTCCCTCCACCCCTTCCCCTTCCCCTCCTCACCCCTCCCCTTTTCACCCACCCCTTCTCCTCCCCCACCCCATCCTTCCCCTCCTCCCTCACCCCTTCCCCTTCTCCCCTTCCCTCCCCTCCCTTCAATCCCCACCCAGCGCGACGGAACCCATCGATTCGCAGACTGACTGACTGACACCTTTCCTGCATAGACGAGGCGGCGCAGCGACCTTCGTCTCCCCGCGGCCTTCTTTCCACCTCCTTAAGACGGCCTGCCCTGCTTCCGCCTCGGCGTCACGGCGTCCTTCGCGGGGGTGGTTTTGTGGGCGTGTATTTTTTTTTTTTTTTCTTTTTTGGGGGGGGGGGTGGGTGGAGAAGGGGGTTTAAGTGCCTTTCTTTATGTGTGTAATGCAGTTTATGTCATCATTGTATGACGTGTATGTAATGTCAGTAATGTATGCAAGAAGTGTAATGTATATACAGTAATATTGGGATTGTATATTTTTGAATATTTGGATGTGTGTGTGTTTTTATTTTCTTTCTTTTTTGTGCGTGCGCGTGCGTGCCCGCCCCCCACATGTGAGTGTATATGCGCGGTGTGTATGATGGATGCGTTTCCTTAAACTCGACGAAACCCACATGAGCTTCTATAAAAGCATTCTATAGCAAAGCTTACCTATAGACGATCATTATTACGTGTACATATCTAGCGGGGAGGGATAGGGTAGCGAAGAAGGGAAGGGAGAAGGAGGGAGGAGGGAGGAAAGTAAGGGAAGGGAAGATGGATCGAAGGAAAGGTAGGCGAGGTTAGTAGGGTTAGGGGAGTCGGGTGAAGGGACGATGGGTCGAAGGAAGCGTAGCGGGTAGGGGTTAGGGTGGGGGAAGGGGAGGGAGGTAAGAGGAGAGCGTGACAAGCCAGGAAATAGCAGCGAGTTAGACAGCCATCTTCCCTTATACATAAGAACAGAGAGGTTGACTATTTGTCTATCATCTTCCTGGAACATTGTTCTATGCCGGAAATGCCGTGACAGGAGCAGCAGGTGGGTGTGTGCACTGGCGGGAGAGGGAGAGGGCTAGGGATAGGGATAGGGAGAGGGATCAGCGGCTAGGGAAGGAGGGGATGGGGCGGGAGAGATGCGAGAAGGAGGGTAGGGGTAAAGGAGGGAGGCGTAGGATTGGGAGAGAGATGGAGAGGGGGGCGGCGAAAGAGGGAGGGGGAGGGAGGAGAGAGGTGGGCCGGACAAGAGGGAGGGAGGGAGAGGGATGGGAGAGGGAGGAAAGAGGGAGAAATCGGGAGCCAACATGAGTTAGGGTAAAATGGAGGGAAGGAACGACTCAGGGACACAGTAGGGAGAGGGAGAATACAAAAAGAAGAAAAGACGGGAGGGGGAGGGAGGGGAGGGGAAGGGTAGGGAGGGAAGGGGAGGGAGCGAGGGACCAAAGGGAGGGAGAACGTACAAAGGAGGGAAGCAGGGGAAGGGGGTAGGGCAGGAAGGATGGGAGATAAGAAAAGGAAATGATAGCGGGGGGAAGGGACCAGACGATAGGGAGGGATCAAGGGAGTGACCCAGGCAGAGGCAAAGGTCGGGAACGTCAAGGGAGAGGGAAGGGAAAAAAGAGGGACGGTGGAGTAAGGGGAGAGTAGAGAAGGGTAAAGGAAAAGGGAAATAGAGGCGAAAAGGCGCGGAAGGGGGAGAGGAGGGAGGCGGGGGGCAGAATAGGGAAGGGGGTGGCAAAGGAAGGGGTGAGAAGACAGGGAGGGAAAGGAGAAAAAGGGTAGGGAGGAGGTAGGAAAGGCCAAGGGACGGGAGGGCACAGTAAGGAGAGTGGAAAGGAAGGAAAAAGGGAGGGAAGGGATGGGCGGGCAAAAGGAAGGAAGGGGCGGACAAGAAGAGAAGAAAAGGGTAACGGGAGGGGAGGGAGCAGGGGCAACCGAGACGCAGGGGAGGGGCGCAAAGGGGAAAATGCTAAAAAAATGAGGGACAGAGAATTGGGGAAAAATAGTGAGGGTAGTAATACGGGCCAGTTAGGGTAAGGGAGAAAAGGGAAATAGGGAGGAGGGTAAGGGACCAAAGAGAGGGTAGGGAGGAATGAGGAATATGAAAGGCGAGAGGGAGAGGGAGGGAGGGATCAGGCCCCCCGAGTGTGGGGAAAGGTCGAGAAGGGAGGGAGAGGGACACTAGAGGGGAGTGAAGGGGGCGTAAGTAGATCCAAGTAAAAGGTGGGGAAGAGAGGCAAAAGGGCAGGGAGGGAAAGGGCAGGGAATAGAACAGAGAATAGATAGAGTCGAGGGGTAAGGGAAGATGGGAGAAGGCTCGGACTAAGGAGGAGGGTTCGAACAGGGAAAGGAAGGGGGAGGAGGGAGGGAGGGATAGGGAGGGTACGGGCGTGGGAGGGGGACTCCCGGGGCAGGTAAGAAAGGAGGATAACGCAAGACAGCTGGGCTTCTTTACTGAAACGGGGAAGAGAGGGGATCGCCAAAATAAGGGTTAAAGTAAGTGAGGGTAGGGAGAAGCGCAAAAGGGATGGGTAGGCGAAGGGGAAACGGGAGTTTACAGGAAGGGGCCCAGGAGGCGAGGAGGGTAGTGGACGGAGAGGAGTCAAAAGGGAAAGAGGGAGTGCAGCAGGGAGGTCAAAAAACCAGGAGTAGGGCTAGGAGGGTAGAGGAAGTGGAGTGCTCAGGGCGACGGGAGGGGAACGGGGGAAACTAGATAAAAGGGAGGAATAAAGAGGCATTAAGGGATGTAAGGGAAGAGGGAGGCGGAGGGAAGGTATAGCGTAAAAAAAGAGGGAAGGAGATAGCAGGAGGGGCAAATGAGGGAGGGAAGGGCAGAGTGGTAGTGCGGGGAGGGAAGAGGGTACGGAGGGAGGTAAGGATAGAGCAAGGGGAGAATAGGGGAATGGAGGAGAGAAGAAAGGGAAAAAAAGAGGGATAGGTGTAAAGAGAGGGCGGGTAGGCTCATAATACCTTAAGCGGAGGGAATCTAGAGTTAGAAAATAAGGAAAGGACGATGAGGAATGAGGTGACGGGAAGCACAGGGAGGAATAACAAAAAGGAAACAGGGCGAGGGAAGGGGAAAGGAGGGGAAGAAAAGCAAAAAGGGAGGAAACGGGGCTAGGAGGGAAGCAGGGAGTGGTTAGGGAGGGTCGGGGTTTAATCCCAGGGACGGGGAGGGGGGTCGCAACCCCCCCCTCGCCCCCTCCGCCCCGGCCCCCCCCCCCCACGCCCCTCCCCCCCCCCTACCTAGGGGTCAGGGGAGGGAGGGCAAGGGCCACGCCCCCCACCCCTCAGGGATTAGCCCCCCCCCAAGGGGGAGGGAGGGAGGGTTAGGGAAGGTGTAAAAAAAACATAGAGGGGAGGGGAAAAGAGAGGGGCCGAGTAAAAGGGAGCAGGAGGATGAGAGGGAAGGGGGGGCAGGGAGTGTAGGGAGGGACGGAGGACAAAACAGGAGGCAAAAGGGAGGGAGGCTGGGCTTAAGAGGATTCAAACGGCAAAGAGGAGATAGGGAAGGGGTAAAATGGGAGAACAAGGTGAGAAAAGGGAGGGCAGGGCAACTTAGATATACAGGGCAGGGAGGGTAAGGGATACGGGGGAAGGAGGGAAACGGAGCAAGGGCAAGTTGGAGTAGGGAAAGAGGGTTAGGGGAGGGAAAAACGGGAAAGTAGGGATTTAGGGGAAAAACGGGACCCCAGGAGGGAGGGGAGCTAAGGGAAAGAGAGTATAGAGGGAAACAATAGAGGGATAACGGGAAGCGCGTCTCTGGGAGGATGTCACAGGGATGGGGAAGGGAAAGGAATTAAGGAGTCGGGCAAGGCCATGTCCACCACCGAAAGGGCAGAAGGGAGGGAGACCGGGAGAGGGTTGACGGGAGGCGAGGAAGGGAGGGATGGAGCGGGAGGGGTTCAGAGGGTAGGGCAACCCAGTAAAGCAGGGGAACAATCAGATGAAGGAGAGAGGGGGCTAAAGGAAGGGAGGGAATTAATGATCGGGAAGTAATAGTACCGGGACGCTACAGGGTGTTAAGGCAGTGGCGGGAGAGGGTGGGCGAAAGGGTAAATGGGGTAAGGACAAATCTAGGGACACTAATATGGGAGTAAGGAGATAAGTAGCCGGGGAGGGAAGAGAAAGAAACGGGGGGGAAGAGCGCAGGGAGGGGGCATGATCGGGAGGGCAACGGGAAAATAAGGAAATAGGACGAGGGGAGGGAGGGAGGGAAGGGAAAAAAAGAGGGAAAGAATGAAGATAATGGGAAAAGTAGAAGGGAACGCTTAAAAATAGTGAGGGTGAGAAGGGAACATAAGAAGGTGAGATAAGAAAAGTCGGTAGGGGAAGTGTACAGGCCGGCAAAAAAAGGGAGCAGGGAAAGGGCAACGCGGCTAAATGGGCTCTCCGAGCCGGGATGCGGGGTATCAATCAGGTAGGAATATGTCTTACCCAAAACTGTTAGTAAAGAGGAAGGGAATACATATTTTATTACAAACCTGGAGGGTAGGAAAGGAGGGACAGTGCGTGCAGGGAACGGGCGTGAGGGATTAAAGAAGGAAAAGGGAAGGGAAAGGGGGGAAAGGGAGAAGGGAAAGGAGGGAGGGAAAAAGGAAAGGGAGAGGATGATAAGGGGCAGGGGAGGGAAGGGAAGAAGGGTCATCACCGGCATACAAACAGAAAAAGGGTGGGGAGGGGCAGGGCAATAAGAAAGGGAGGGAAACAGTAGGGCGGGAAGGGAAAAGGGACGGAAGAGGGAGGGATAGAGGGAAGGGAAGGGAGGGAAGTGGAGGGGGGGAAAGGAAGAGGGAGCAAGGAGGGAGGGTAGGGAAAAGGGGCAGAAGGGTAAGAGGGAGAATAGGAAGGGATAGGGAATAGATAGGGTAAGGGGGAAGGAATGGAAAAAGGGAAAGGGAGGGTAGAGAGACAGGGAAGGGGGAAAGGAAAAATAAGGGTAGTGGAGCGAAAGTGGCTAGGGAGGGCTGGGGGCATCAAGGGCTAAGAAAAAGAAAAAAAAGGGGTGAGGGTAAAAGGAGGGAGGGAGTGGAAGGGAAGGGACAAAGAAGGGAAGAAGAGGGAGGGTACGGGAGGGACAGGATAGGGAACGGAGGTGGCAATGGGGGAGAGCGGGAGAAAAAAAAGGGACCTAGGGACTCGAAGGGGATAAGAAAGGGGAAGGGGAAACAATAGGGGACGAAGGGGAGGGACCCAAGGGAAAAAGGGAGCGGAGGAAGTGGAGTAGGGATAAGGGAAAGAGGGCCAAACCATGGGAATAAGAGAAGGGGAATAAAAGGTACACCACAGGGGCAAGCCAGGAGGGAAGGAAAAGGGGAATAAGGTGGGAACTAGGGGAGCAGAAAGGGAGAATGGGAAGGGGATAAGGAAGGGATAGGAAGGGAAAGATAGGGGGAAGGGACAGGGAGTGGGCTAGAAAAGGGAGGGAGGGGTTCAGTACACTGTAGAGGGAGTGGTGAGGGAGAATGGGAGGGTGAAGAATTTGGGAAAAAGGGGGACCGGATGATTTAAGGCAGGAACCACGAGGTAGTGGTAGGATCTATAATACCCAAAGTAAAAAGGTTGAGCATGTAAGGAAAGGGGGCCTCAGGGAAGGGGAAGGAGTGGATAGGTTAAGGAGGGAGAGGGAGGGAGAAGGGAGGGAGGGTTCCAGAGGGGAGGGAGGTAACGGGAGGGCAGCCTAGGGAGGTTTGAACAAATACCATCCCGCGCCCAAACAAGGGGGAGAGAGGGCAGGAAGAGGAGGGAAAGCGAGGGACGGGAAAGCGGCGAGGGCAGGGACAAGGGATGGAAAAAGAGGAGGGGAGGTAAAAGGGGTGGGAGGGAGTAAGGGAAAAAGGGGGGAGAGAATGGTGAGAAGGGTTTTGGGAGGGATAGGGCAAGGGTAAGGGATAGTAGGGTAGGGGTGAAAGCGGAAACAAATCAAAAAGAAAATAAGGAAAGAATATCAGGAAAGTGAAAGGGCACCGAAGGGAACACACGGGGGTAAGGGAAGAAAGGGATCCAGAGCGGCCGGGCCAGCCCGCCCAATGGGGAAGGGAAGGAGAAAAAGCACAGATAGGGCGCGCGGAGAAATGGGAGTGGAGGAGCGAGGGAGGGCGGGAAGGGTCGAATAGGGGTGAGTTGATCAGATAAGAGGATAAGGGAAAAGAAGAGGGCAGAGTAGGGGTGAAGAAGGGAAACACTAGGGAGGGAGGGAGGGCCCAAGGGAAGTGGAAGAGGGTAGGGAGGGTGACAGTGGTGGGTCAGGGGCATAAAGGTAGTTAAGACAAGGATACGGGAGCCGGTGACAAGGTTCAGGAGGAGAAGGGAAATCTAGGCAGGGTACTTCACGCAAGGAGGGACGGCGGGTTTAGGGATCACAACAGGGAAGGAAATCGAAAGGGAATGGCAGGGAAGTGAGGCCTTAGGTAGGGGCAGCGAAGGGAGAGAACCAGGGGGCCGATGGAAAAACAAGAAGGGCAAATGGATAGGAGGGAGGGGAGGGGTAGGCCCACGGTAACGAAGTGGGGGCAAAGGTAATGGGAGTAAAAGGAGAGGGATGGGAAAAGGGAGGAAATCTATGGGATAGGGGACCAGGGGAGGGGAAGAGGGAGGGAGGGAGGGTGGAAGGGAGAAAGGAAATAAAAAGGCAAGGAGCAAAAGGGAAATGGTAAAAAGGAGTGGAGGGGGGGCGAATAGGGGGCAGGGAAGGGGGATGAGCAGGAGAGGGAGGAAACGGTAGGGCGGGGGGGGGAACAAACGGGGAATAGGAGGAAAAGGGATAGGGAAAAAATTGGGAAAAAAGAGGGGAAGGGAGAAGGGAAGTGAGAGGAGGGCGGGACCAGTAGGATGGGAGGGAGTATCTAACAAAGCGATAGGCTAGGCGAAGGGGAGGATCAGGGCGAGGGAAGGGAGAGCAGAGGGGATGGGAATTTAGTGGAGGGGGAGGACAGGGGGGAAGGGCGGGAAGGGCAGGGGCGGTAAAATAGGGAACTGAGGAAGAAGTGGTGTAACGGTGCCCGGAGGGGGAACTCCGAAGGTTAAAGTGGCTGAAGAGGAAGGGCAAGACATCTGGTCCGAGGGAAATGGGAGGGAAAGAGGGGGGGGGCAGGGGAAAGAGAGGATAGGGAGGGAGTCAAGCGGAACAATTGAGTGAGCACGAGGACAAACAAGCGGTACAGACAAGTATAAAGGGGAAGGCCGAAAAGGAGAAAAGAGGGGTGTTTAAGAGAGGGGGAGGGCATGGTCGGGAGGAAGAAATTAGGAGGGAGGGAGGGAGGCGAGGGAGGTCAAGGGCAGGGAAGGTAGAGGGTGAGAGGGAGAAGCACAGGGACGGAAAAAAGGAAGGGAGACATGGGAGGGCGACACACCTGCTGGGGGGGGTAGGGGAGGAAGGATCGAGGGAAGATAGACAGGGAAGGCGGGGCGGGAAGGCAATAAAGGGAAGGGAACAAAAAAAGGAGAGAGCGAGAGGATGCGGGAGGGAAAAACAAAGAAGAAGCAGAGGGCTACATAAGGGAAATTGGGAGCAGGAGACAGTAAGACATAAGGCGCGAAGGGAGGGAAGGACAGAAGCCGACACGCGGGGAGGCATAGACGGAGGTGAGAGGACGCAGGCCGGGAGGGAGGGAAACGCAGGACGGTAGGGTAGGGAGGGGAAGGTGATGGCAGCAGGGGCGGAATACACACGGAAAGCGGTTCAAGGGGAAGAGGGAAGGAAGGGAAAGGGAAAGGGAAGTACACGCGGGGCACCCAAAAGGGAGTAGGGAGAAGGGGATGAGGAATAGGCGAGAGAGGGAAAGGAAAGGGGGGGAGGATTGGAGGGAGAAGGAGATAAACAGGGAGAAAGGGAGAAGAATAAGGGGAAGGGTGTAAAGGGAAAGGGGTAAAAAAAGCAGAGGGAGGCGAAAACCAGGAGGACGAAGGAGGGGGATATGGGCGACGGAGGGAAAGAGGGAGGGAAGGGGGGCATGGAGGAGGAGGACAACGGGAAACCAGCACTCAGGAAAAGAAGAGGAAGGGCGAGAGGGGAAAAAACAAGGGTGTAATTAAGAAGAAGGAGGAAATGGGAACCGGGGAGGGAGGCAGGAACAGACCGGGAAACAAGGTAAAGAGGGAGAAGAAGGGAAGGGAGAAGGAAAGGACAGAAATCAGTGTAGGGTGAAAGCAAACTGAAGCCCACAGGGAAACACGCAAACAGGAAGGAAACGACAAGGGGAAGTAAGGGAAAAGAGTAATGGAGGGGCAAGGCAGGCGGCGGCAGAGGCGAATCAGGGTAAGAGGAGATATACAGGGGCAGAGGTAAGGGGAGGAGCACCGTGGGTATAAAAAGGTTTAAAATTAAATGGGAAATCGGGAAGAAACAGGACGAAGGGCATCAGGGAGGGATGAATGGGACGTAAAAAGGGGTGGGGAGGGAAGTAGGGAACGAAGGGAAGGGAGGGTAAAAAAGAAAGGAGGGGAGGGAGAGCAAAAGGGAAGTAAAAGGGGAAAGAAGAGGAAAGAAGAAGAGAAAGGGAGAAGATGAGGGAGATAGGAGGGCACGGCGTAGGAGGGGGCTGGTAAAAAAAGAAAAAGAATGAAAATTAAGGGAAAAGGAAAGGCAGCAGTGAGGGACAAGAACGGGTAGAACTGGGGAAGATAGTGAGACACCTAGGGGACAGGGATACGCGAGAAAAAAAAAAGGGCAGCAAGGGACAATAGGGCGAACACGCTACAGGAAAGGAGAGAGAGGAGGGACAATCGGGAATAGGAGGGGAAGGAGCATGGGGGAAAAAAGGAAAAAAAGGGAAGCAGAGATCAAAGGGAAGGGGGAGGGGAAGGGTATTAATAGGTCGGAACGGAGGGAGGAAAAAGGGAACAACAAGGGAAAAGTCCTAGGAAGAGGAAAGGGGGAAAGGTTAGGAAGGGCGACACCATATGAAGGAGTGCATTAACAGGTAAGGGAGGGAGGCGAGAAGGGGAAGGGAAGGGAAATAGGGGAGGGACAAGGGCCGGAGGGGAGAGGGAGGGTTCGATGGAGGGAGACAAGGAAGGGAACAGGGAGAGGGAGGGAAGGGTGAGGGTTGAGAGAAAAGAGGCGGCGAAAAGGGAAAGGAGGGAAGGCAGGGTTAGGCGGGAAGGGAAAACGGCAAGGGAGAAGGAAGGAGGAAGAGGGGAGAGGAGGGAAGAGGGAAGATTGGAGGAGTGAAAAAAGGGCAAGGGGAGGTAGGGGTAAAGGATCTGCAGGGAAAGGGGAGGAGCGGAGGGATGGGAGGGTTAAAAGGGGGGAAAAGAAGTGGCAGGAGGGTACAAGTGGAGAAGTGAAAGGGTAATAGGGAAACAACGGGGGCTCAAGGGAAGTCCAATTAAAAGTGGTTAAGGGAGAGGAGAGGGCCAGGGAAGGTAATGAAGGGAAAAGAAAAGGGGAGAAGGGTAAGGGCGAAGCAGGAAAGGGGTCAGGGGGGTAAATAAGCGGACCAGGGACGAGACAGGACGGGGGCAGGGGAAGGAGGGAAAAGAGGGAGGGACTATGGAAGGAAATAAGGGCAGGGGAGGAGAAGGTTCTATAGAAAGAAAGGGGTTAAAGAAGGGCAATATAGGGAGGGAATAGGGAATAAAGAAAGAAGGGGCAGAGAAGGTAAAAGAGGGAGTGTGGGACAAAGAGAAGGAGGAGGAAGGGAAAGGGAAAGTACAATGATTAAAGGGGAGATAAACAGGAAAAGGTAAAGAAGAGGAAGGGAAGATGGGCGGGAAGAAAGGGGAAAGGACACCAGGAGCCAATAGCGAGCGAGCAGGTGGGAAGGGAAATCACTAGGGTCAGGGGGGAGGGGAAGCCGGAGGGGAGGCGAGGGGTAACGGAGGGTAAGGGATAAGGATAAGGAGAGGGGCAGGAGAACGAGGGAGGTACGGGACTAGAGGTGGGTACAAGGGGGGTTAAGGATGGGTTGATAGGAAAGAGGAGCAGGGTAGGGAGAAGTAAAAGGTTAGGAGGGAGGGAAAAGGGCGAGGAGGAAGGAATGGGGAGGGTCCAGGTAGAAGAGGGGGTAACAGGGAGGGGAGGGGAAGGGTAGGAAGGGACGGGAACATACAGAAGTAGGGAGGGAGGTGGGACCCACAGAGGGGCAATTTAGGGAGGCAAGGGAGGGTAGCCGAGGGCAGGCGGTGTTATAGGAGGGGACATCATAGAGAAGCGGAGAAGGGAGGCATGGGAGACAAGGGTAAACTGGGAGTCGAAAGGGATAGGGAAGGGAAGGGGAAGGGACAGAGAGTAGGGAGGAGGGAAAAGGAAAGAGAAACAAAAAGGAAGTGGTAGGGTGAGGGGATTAATTCTAGGTACTGAAAAGGGAGGGCAAAGGGCACAAGGGAAGGGAGCGGAGGGATTGAGGGAGGGCAGGGGGGGAGAGGTATAGGCGGAGGGATGGGAGAGGATGGGAGGGAGAAGGGAGAGGAAGGTGGGAGAGAGAAAGAGATAAAGAGAATAAAAGAGATAAAGAGTTTACAGAAAATAGGAGATAGAGAGCAGAGATAAAAGATAGGATAGATGATGAGACGAAGTCTTGAGAGAGAGAATCGTGAGCTGAGAGAGAGAGAGAGATGAGAGAGGAGACGAAGGGGAGGGAAATTCAACGCCACAACAGCAGAGCCGCGACCATTTAGGCGTCTGCTCCAAATCATAGCTGGTGTGTTGATGAGCCCCCCCCCCCCCCATTCCCATCCTATGCGGATGCTACAGACCAACAATCTTATTCTTCGTGTCTTTCCTAAATCTTTTCCCATGCATCTGTTTTCTTTCGTCGCATTTATTTTTCTATGTCCTCGCCATCTCTCTCTCTCTGCACGCGGTTCCAATGTCTCTCTCTGACTGTCTGTCTGTCTGTCTGTCTGTTGTCGTGTTGTCGTCTGTCTGTCTGTTCCGTCTGTTCGCTGTCCGTCAGTCTGTCGTGTCTTCCTACCTGTCTGTCTGTCTCACTTTTACTCCTCCTTTTTTATCGCTTTATTAATGTCTCGCTCCAACTTTCCTACTTGTCACCGTTCTGTACTCCACAGGCTGCATTTGAACTAATGCGACATACTGAAAAAGAAGAAAAAAATTGGTTTAGTCTTTTTTTTTTTTTTTTTTTGGGGGGGGGGAGGGGGACAGCACGTACTCTTTGTTTCCTTTCTCATTGGATTCTCTCTGTTTCGCCCTCTTCTCTCCCTTCCCCTAATCATTCTCCTTCTCGTTTTTATCTTTATTCTCGGTTCTCGTTTCCCTTTTCCTCTCCTCTACTCTCCCCCCCCATCCCTTCCCTTTCTCCCCTCCCACCCACTCCCACCGGAACGCTGCTCAGACCTGCAAGGTATGCCAAAGCATAAACACAACTTTCCCGCCCTCCGTTCAGCCGCTCCCGCCTCCCCCCCATGCCCGGTACAATGAACCAGCTTACTAGCCAAGAGGTGGATACTGGCACGCCGTGGGCCCGTTGTGCACCCGCCCAGCAAAATATTCAGGGGACTGGGATGGAGGGGCATTGCTAGGGCCTGATTGCGCGGGTGAGTGTGGTGGGGTTAGGGGGTAGGGTGTTAGGGGCGTTAGGCGGGGACTGGCGATAAGGAGGAGACGAGAGAGTTGGATCAAGGGTGGGGAAGGGGGGCGGAGTAAGAGGGTACGGTGGGACGGCGGGAGGGGGAAGGAGTGAGAGGGGAAAAGGGGCTTGGCTGAGTAAAGCGAGGTAGGGAGGTCGTGATAAGAGGGATCGGGGGTAAGGGAGGGGTAGGGGGAAGGGCCTAGGCCGGGGCACTGGGAGAGGGGGAGAAGAAAGGGGAAAGCGGGAAGGGGAAGGGAGATTTAAAGTGGAGGCGATAGGGGTTAGGGGGTAAGAGCGTAGTGGGAAGGGGAGAAGTGGGGTCAAAAGGGCTGTTGGGCCCCCCCTGGGTTTCGGGTTTTATAAAAGGCGTAGGGTTGATCGGATGGGCTAGGGGGTAAACCAAGGGAGTAGGAGGAAAAGGGTTTTAGGGGGAAGAGGACAGGTGTCGCGGCGGCGGGGGTCGCGGCGCCGCCGACGAAGTGATTCTGGTCCTCCCGGCCGCTCCCGGAGCCGCGGCTTATCTGGCGTTCATCTGTTCATTCATTCGCGGACGAACAAATTGAATCTGATCTCTCTCTCGCTCTCCCTTTATTTCTGCTTATCTATCTATCTCTTTGTCTATCTCCCTCCTCCAAATCAACCCCGGAGAGAGAGGGCCTCTCTCCGGGGTTGATTTGGCTTGGTCCTTCTTTCTATCTCACCCCCTGTTTCTTCTCTTTCCTTCATCCTCTCTCTTCAACTTCTACTTCTCTCATTACCTCAATTTCTTCATCTCCACTCTTCATTCATTACTCACACACAATTCCATCTTTCTTATCTCTCTCTTCTTTCTTCATCCCACTCTCCACTTCACAGACACTACGCTTTCTCTCTTCTCTTCATCACTCATCAATCATCTTCTCATCTCCATTCCTTCTCTTCTCTCTCAATTATCTTCTCTCATTTTTCAGTTCACTCTCAGAACTCCTCTCCCATCATTCTCTAATTAACTACTTGTCTCAATAAACTCACTCAAGGTATCTTACAATTCACACTTACCACTCGACAATTCACGCAAGCACAGAAATATATACAACACTCCACCAAACGCTAGCTATTCTTTTCTAATCATCATTTACATCAGTTCTTGATCTGTTCCATCCTCTGATAGCCTTGTCTGTCTGTCCATTCTTGCCTCTCTCATAATCCACTCCCACCACATCGCTCTACTCTCGTCTGCTTCATCATTCCGTAATCTCTTCTGTCTATTCTCATCTCTCTCTCTCTCATTCCATTCATCTACTCTCTCTCTCTCTCTTCATCTCTCTCTCTCTTTTTTTATATTTTCTTTTTCTTCTTTATTCTTTATTTTTAAACATTTATTGATAGTAAGATAATAAATAATTTTACACTATTAGGTAAGAACCAAATTTGTGAGCGTATACTTAGAAACTGTCAGGTATTCCTTGAGAGCGGGTATAAATAAGACTCGCTTAACTAAAAGAAACTTATTTAAAATACAACCTAATTCTTATCTTTATCTAATTAAAATGAACAGAATGGTTCGTATCTTAAAATAAAATTATAATAAGGATAAAAATTCTTTCATAAGAGTTAAATATGCGCATAGTAACAGGTTGGATGGGTGGTGCAATTTATCACACTTCGGTATACCATTGATGTCTGGTAAACAGCAGGTTTAGAGGGCGTTAGGTTATTCGTCTGACCGTACCAGCCTGATGTGCACTGCTCGTCTTTTGCCTGGCTGTGTGTTCATTTCGTGCGAGCATCGATGGTGAGCGAGGTGAATACAAGTTCCACAGTCGAGAGATGCTATCTAGAATATACAGATGAAGGTCTTGCGCCTGATGCTGGCTTCAGCCGCGGGATCCAATCGGAAACATCCTACCAAGGCGTCTTAAATCATAGATTGTACCGTTTCTCGAACTATACTTCTTCTCGAACGAAATTTGAGTAGGAAAGACGGTAAGGCCGTAAGTAGATGAGGCATCTGCTGCACCTGAGACCTTGATGGAGCCACTTAGTTAAGCAGGCCCCGACAGTCGCGAACGATTGTTCAGCGAAAGTCCTATGTAACGTTAAAGGGAACTTGGCTAGCGCGAGTCTCCTGGATAAGCCCTGAAGGGCCTCGTATTTGTCTATTCTTGCGTCGTTCTCCAGCCTACTGAGGAGTATGGAATGAGGCGGCGTATCGCAGCTGGAAAAAGTGACCAGAGCATTCAGTGAAGCATAACTCGCAAGATGAGTAAGTCAGATCTGGGACTAATGTATAGTGTAGAAGAATTCCTGACGGCGATCCAAACAGGTGTTCAATATTGCGTTCGGAGGATGTCACTTTCAGAGAGGCTGTCCTGCAGATCGGTGATGTGCTTATCAAATCTTAGACTATTGTCTATGTCCACGCAAGAATTGAAATAGAATCCTCTAGTGGAAGGGAAATATTATTCATAATGAGATTATTTGCCTTTGACACTCATGAACGGTTCTGACTGCATGCCCACTCTAAAGAATAAACGGGAGTATATTTAACCATTGCTTGGGTTTTGTTAGTAGCAAAATTGACTTGCATAATTAAGTGTGATTTCTCCCATTCCTGGATTGCAAATGCAACCTTTTGAGTTCATATCATTTGCAACGACATCATGATTTTCGCGTTTATATGAGATGGGGAGAGTATGAGAGTGCATATCATCAGCACAACTGAAAAACGCACGAAGATTTCAGGATGTTCCATGGAGCAAATCATCGTTATAGATGTTCCAGAGGATTGGGCCAAAGCAAGCGGACCCTTGTGGCAACTGATAAGGACCTCC
Source organism: Penaeus japonicus (assembly GCF_977035675.1). Taxonomy (NCBI): domain Eukaryota; kingdom Metazoa; phylum Arthropoda; class Malacostraca; order Decapoda; family Penaeidae; genus Penaeus; species Penaeus japonicus. The sequence continues at coordinate 40,172,762 of NW_028234410.1, forward strand.
ACTGAAATACTTCTGGGACGATTGACCACTGCGCTACGAGACAACCTTCTGTCAGTGATCCTTTAATTCTTTCCAGTGAGGTAGTTATCGAATTGTAACCACTCCTCGGAGAGAGAGCGAGAAGACTTATCTGCTACATGCTCATCTGGCTTGCAGTTTAGTGAGGAGAATCCTCTGTGCACACTCGATCGATAGGCGCCGGCGATGTCGAGTGCTAATTACCAGAGTATCTTGACTTGTTATCACACGTGCGTCTTGCCATTTTTGGTAAGTAAGTAAAAGAGGGTCAGTCAGTTGACGAGGATTATTTGAATCGGAAACCAAACTGACAAATCATTGATAAATAAGGAAATTAGATTAGTGGTTTTCAAAGGCCTCCCATGAGACTGTTCAGCAATTATCTTTTCAAATACTTGCTGTACATGGCCAATAAGAGGGAGATGGGCACGATAGTTTTCGGGATTGGCCCTTAGCATATGCTATCTCTTATGAAGAGGAATCAACTCTGCTTTTCCTACTCAGATGGTGGGCAGCAATTTTCTTCGATTACAAGAACTGGAAAGAGTGAAATGATAAGGGCGATTTGGGATAACTCTGTCCGAACACACCAACTGACGTAGAAGTGTGTGTGGGCTGACATTTGTATATATTCAGCGTAACCTGCGTGCTTCTATTGTATTAATACTTTTTGAAGGATGTTTCTTTTCTAATTTATTCTTTTTTCTCTTTTTTTTCTTTTATTATCTTTTTCGTTCTGGTATGGCACAAAAATGCCCTGAAAAATGGAGAGTGCTTCATATGGACACATCAAGGGTCGAACTACTGGAGGATGTCTGTTGTCACATCCGGACAGTCATTTTCCTGCTGAATATGCCTTTCCTAGAGAAGGTCAGCTTTCTTCTGGTTGCTTTAGCGGTATGTACCATCGGGACATTGTTTAGGTTGAGGAGGGTATCATGGACTCCCCGAAGTTTCTCCTTGTGTGCTAAATTAATTTGACACTTTGACAAGTGACCACCACTCTTTGCTGGCCTGCATTCATAGAACTTAATATTAGAAACCACTACGACAATTCATTTTCTCTTGGTCATCCTCATTGCATCTGTCATCGAAGGCCCTATTTTACAGGTGGCCTGTCATTTCTCTGCTTACA
>NW_028234410.1:40183914-40191414 GCF_977035675.1 Penaeus japonicus
ATCATTATTAGCTTTATCATTATTGTCATCAGTATCGTTATCATTATTGTTATTACTATTGTCTTTATCACCATTATTGTTATAACTACTCCTGCTATTACTACTATTATCATTGGTATTATTGTCATTACAATTATCATTACTATATATTTTTCATTCTTCTTTCAGTCACTTATATGAGCCAAATATACATATCGATGTAGATTTCAATTCATATATATCCACCCTACATATTGAACGAATGAACAGGGTAGTGGTATGAATTAGGAGTAGGGTAGGCCTACTGTGTACTTTGGTGATTTCAATGCCTTCTAGATAGCTATCCTTTCCTTTTATGGCTGAGAACAATGTATATCAGATTTTTATCCCCAAGAATGAGTACCTCCCCCATGCATAACCTCAGACATTCATTCTACCTTTACATTTCTCTCTCTGATCATTCTTCCACCTCTCGCATCATCACCTTCACTTTTTTTCCACCCTTCACTCGTGCTTGTGCTTGTGTTTTTTATGTGATTTTTTTTTTTGACATTATGTTATTTCCTTTTTTTTTCTCTCTCTCCCTCGTCTTCTTCTTATAGCCTTCTTTTCATATTTCTTTTCCTCCTTCTTCATTCCCGACATGAAGGGATGCCCCTCCACCCTGTCAAAAGCTTTTCCATGGCGTTGACAGCGGGTTGAGCTGAACACCAACATACTGGCGCCACCTTACCCCCGCCCACCGCCCACCGCCCCCGCCCCCCTAGGAGCGAGGGGACAAAAACGGGCCAATGTGCTGTCTACTGAAGGCAGCCAGCCCATCAAATATGCGGCCGGAATCGTTAATGATCTGCTGGGCCGCGAGATCACTCCAGGAGATGTAGAGCACCTCGAGGCGGATGCTGATGCGTTGGGTGTAGGACTGTAGGGGCCTCCTGAGGGCGTCGTAGGTTCTCGAAAGGGAGATTATGCGCCTTGGTAGATGCACAGGTGGAGAGGTAATTCAATAGACAGATATATCGATTGCTAATTAGAAGTCAGGTTAAACCGAATGGTGACGGGTCAAACAATGATTATTGCAGTTTTATTTCACATTTCGAAAAAAGAAAGAAAGAATAATAATAAGAAGTAGAAGATCAAGAAAACACACACACACTCACACACACACACACACACACACAACATATATATATATATATATATATATATATATATATATATATATATATATATATATATATATATATATATATATTATATATATATATATATATAATATATATATATATATATAGTTATATATATATATATATATATATATATATATATATACATATATATAGATATATATATATATACATACACACATATATATGTGTGTATGTATGTGTGTGTGTGCCTGTATGCATGAATCAGAGGATAAATAATAATGCATTCAAATTAACCTCATGATTCCTTTGACATTTCCCATGCTTAAGGTAATCACTGTTGAAATTGCTTTGGTGTTTTCTCACACACGCAGTGAAATGTTCTTTTGTCTGAAGCCTTAATGTGAGAGCGTGACACTCATTGGGGCTTAATACTTCTCCAACTTTCCATAGGCCAAGGAAACGGTATTTTGTTGTGCAGTGAATTTTGTCTGGCTTCGTTCTTGCTTTATCGGATGGATGTTCTGTGTTGTTGTTTGGATTTTCTTATCAGCATTATCATATTATTATCATCATTGTTGATATTGATAATGAAGGTGATCATGATGCCTGTTATCAGTACCTCTGCCATTATCATCATTTTTATCATTATTGTTAGTAGTACTATCATTGTTATTATCATCATTATCATTGTTATATTTGTTATCATCATTATTGGTAGTGATATTACTATTGTCACTAAATTATCATTATCATTATCATTATTGTTATTATTATTAACATTATCATTATTATTATTATTATTATTATTATTATTATTATTGTTATTATTGTTATCATTATCATCATTATCATCATTATCATAGTTATCAATATTATGAGCATTATCATTATTACGATTGTTATTATTCTTGGTTCTATTCTTATGGTTATGGCTGTGATTATCATTAGCCTTATAACTTTTATCATTGCTATCTTTATTACTATCATTATCATTATCCATATGATTAGCATTAGCATTGCAACTATTGTCATCCTCATTATCATTATTATTATTGTTATCATCATCATCATCATCATTATCATCATCATCATAATCATCATCATTATCATCATCACCACACCATCATCACCATAATCAACTTCACTATCACGTCACTGTTGTTGAGGCTCAGTATCATCACGAACATCATAATCAACATGATTATCGTTATTGTTATTGAACTGATACAGACGCACATAAATTCAAAGCATTTCACTTCCTTAAAAGCAAACAAAACTAGACCCAAAAGAAGAAAATAAAGGCACTCGCATTCGACAATCACCTGCCACCCAATAGACCTTATTCCAAGAGTGAATAGAGGCTATCATCACCAGCATGACTAAGCTTAATAACCATAAAGAAAAAAAAACTTTTCGAAAGTGAACTGAGAAGCAATATCAAAAGCCACGATGATGACGAATTAAGAGAGAATTACAGTTAATTACAGTAATCCTTGGCTTTACGCAGAAGGGCCGCGTTCTTGTTTGGTCTCGAGATAAAACTCCCGCCGAGGGGGCTGTTCAGAAAGAGATTTGGCCGATTTGGGACGATATAAACAAGCGATTTATCATATTCAGAATCCGGAGGCACTGGCCCGTTTGTTTGTTTGTCTGTCGCTGGAGTCATTGTGTGTTCTTGTTTTGGAGTTGTTCCAGGTTTCATATTTCTTATTTCTGCTGCAGTGCTGAATCGAGAGCCGCTTTTCTTTATCTTACAAGCCACATCTAACGCTAGTGACTAGCTTTGGATGATACATACATCCATGCATATATATATATATATATATACATATATATATATATATATATATATATATATATATATATATATATATATATATATATATATATACATATGAAATAGATAGATAGATAGATAGATAGATAGATAGATAGATAGATAGACAGATAGAGAGATGCACGGGTGTGTGTGTGTGTGTGTGTGTGTGTGTGTGTGTGTTTGTATGTACATATGTAGGCATCAGCTGAATTCAATCTCAATAGAAATCCAAAGTAGATTAATTGAATATGACTCTCCGTGCATCCCTTATTCGCAGCAAGACGCACAAATGTCTTGAGAAAAGGCCTTTGTTCCTCTCCCTTGGGCTCACCCCGAGTGGCCACGGGGGGTGAGGGGGGTGAGGAGGAAGGGGGGGTCTGATTAGAGAGGGAGAATGTGACACGGCGATTGCTGTGTCATTCCCGATGCGCAGCGAATGATACGCGAGAGAATAAATGAAATGACAAGTTAAATCAGATTCATTATCGAAATGTATGTCAGTGGGTCTGTTTCTTTAGACGTTTGCAGTATGGTGATTGAGAGGGAAAGGGAGAGGAAAACAGAGACAGGGAGAGAGTTAGAGAGAGAGAGAGGGAGCGAGAGAGCGAGCTAGAGAAAGAGAGAGAGAGAGAAAGAGAGAGAGAGACAGACAGACAGACAGCCAGACAAACAAACAACCAGGCAGTGAGTGCATATGTGTACGTATGTGTGTGAGTGGATTTATATGTTTGTTTGTTTGCACTTATCTAATCTTAGTTTTTTTCGCTCTCCGCCCGCCTCGCGTGTCGCCCGAGCCACCAGAACCCCATCAGTTATAAGCAGCCTTTCACGTGTCGCGTCGAGGCTTCGGTCTGCCTGCCGAGCGACCGTCGTCGGGCCGTAATCGAGCGGAAAGGAGCGATGATACGGGGAGGCTCCGCGCTGCAGGGGGGAGGGGGCGCGGGGGAGTGGTGGGGGTGGTTGGTAGGAGGTTAGGGTTGCCGGGGAGAGAGGGGGAGGGTTAGGGGGTTAGGAGAGGGGAGAGGGGGGTGCTGGAGAGAGAGAGAGAGGGTTAAGGGGGCGAGAGGGGGTTGCCGGGGAGAGAGAGAGAGAGGGTTAGGGGGTTAGGAGGGGGGAGAGGGGGGGGTTGCCGGAGAGAGAGAGAGAGGGTTAGGGGGGCGAGAGTGGGGGGGGGGGGGCTGGAGAGAGAGAGAGAGGGTTAAGGAGTTAGGAGGGGGCGAGAGGGAGAGGAGAGTATGGCAGATAGGGAGTTGGGGAGAGGGGGGGAGGGTAGGAGTGGGTTCGGAGAGGGAAGAGGAAGAAGGACAAGAGAGGGGGTATTTAGAAGGGTATAGTAGGGAGGGTATAGGGAGGATATAGAAGGGAGTGGCAGGGAGGATATAACAAGAATGGGATGAGAGGGATAGAGAAGGGAGGGGCCAAGAAGAGGCAATACATAAGGAGGAGGAGGAGGGGAGGGGAGAGAGAGGAGAGGGGGAGGGGAGGGGAAGAGATAGGGGAAGGGGGCAGTGTGGAGGGAGCGTGGCATGTGGCAAGGGTGTTTGTTCCGGGCGCGTTGGAGTGTATAACGGCGTCACAACAGCTACACAAGAGCTTTATATCCGTGGAAAAGCGGCCATTGTGGAAGGATTATCGCCTGACAACGGCCTCCCTTCACAGGACCTCCGCGCTCCCTCTTAAGAATGGCGCTCCTCTTGGCGGTCCTCTTGCTTAGTGGGCTGCTCTCTTTCCTCTCCTTGCTCATCTCCCACCCTTTCGATTCGTCCTCTTTCCCTCCTCTCTCTCTCTCTCTCTCCTCTCTCTCTCTCTCTCTCTCTCTCTCTCTCCTCTCTCTCTCTCTCTCTCTCTCTCTCTCTCTCTCTCTCTCTCTCTCTCTCTCTCTCTCTCTCTCTCTATCTATCTATCTATCTATCTATCTCTATCTCTTTCCCTTCTTACGTTTGTCTTTCTTACGGATGTGCGTGTCTGACTGTGTGTGTGGGGGTGAGGGTGGGTGAGAGGGTGGGGGGCAGGCATCACTGCCTCGTTTGAGCGAGGGCGCCCGCCGTAATGCCGTTCTATGGGTTGCAGTTTTTGCCTCACTTAATCCCACAAAGGGCAATTAATCTCTCGAAACACTTCGTAGTAATTGGTTCCAATCCCCCTCTTAAGACTCCACGGACACGAGATTAATCACAAAAAAACAACGTGTTATCTCCCGATGGCAGTCTCTGAGGGATGGTGCGATTCCCATTAATCATTTATCGCTCATTATGTGTTATCGCTTTACTTTTCCGTGTGTTATAAACGCTTTTATCATGAAGTGAAATAGGCTCACCAAGGAGGGAACATCTATATGCAAGCAGCTAATCCTCTCTTAGACATATAAAAGAACCCGACATATACATAAATCCATAACATACATACGGACAAACACAAAACAAAAACATCTGTTTATTGCAATATCATCAAAAAGCAAGGTCCTCATCTTCCCTTCCCCTATACTCTCAAAAAAAAAAAAAAAAAAAAAAAAAAAGGAAAGCATCCCTCTATCATATCCCAAGAAGGCTCATAACTCTACCAAGTCGTTCTATAAACGTCGCTTCAAGACGAGGAGATGGCTATCATGGCACGAAAACCGGCGTATATATGACTTTCTTTCGCTTTTATGTAAACTTTCCGTCTTGTTAAATATGTAAAACAAGAGTCGGAAAGCGTGAGTTAAGGGTTCAGGGGAGACTAGTATAATTACCATATCTATGTTACCCTAGGCAGGCGATGTGAAAGCCAACTGAAGTTCGACCAGTGAAATGTCATGGTTCGGTTTGAAATTACTTTGTGGTAATCGTTCTGGTGTTTCTGATTAATTATTCATGACATTTAGCAAATCATTCGGGTGATAATGTTAATGTTTGGTATCGATACCACTGGGTATTGCTTATTCTTTATTTGCTATTACGGAGACTGCATAAAAGATGATAAATGTTAATAACGAAACTGATTATGTAATGATTATGATAATGTCAATTATGTGACGATTATGATAATGCTAATAATGACAAAAATGATCAAAACAGTAATAAAGATAATAGTGATGATTATATCAACAATAATTTTGATAGTAACCATAGTAGTGATAACAATAATAATGAATTAGTAATGATAATGATGATAATGATGTTTACAATAATAATATTGATGATGATAATGATAGTGACGATGATAATAATAACAATGATAAAAAAGTTAAAATGATTACAATGATGATTATTATGATGATAATAATGTTAATAAAAGTAATAATAATAATAATAATAATAATAATAATAATGATAATAATGATAATAATAGTGATGATGATAATAATAATGATAATGGAAATAATGATGTTGATAATGATAGTAACATTAATAATAGTAACAATAATGATAATAATAATAATGATAATAATAATAATAATAATAATAATAATAATAATAATAATAATAATAATAATAATAATAATAATAATAATAATAATAATAATAATAATAATAGTAATAATAATAATGACTATAATAATATCAATAATAATGATAATAATAATAACAATAATAATAGTAATGATGATAATAATGAAAACAATAAATATAATGATAATGATAATAATGTTAATAATAGTAATAATGATAATAATGATAATAAAAAGGAAAATGTTAGTAATTATAGTAATGGTAATGATAGTAATAATGATAAGAATAATAAAAATGATAATGCTACTAATTAAAGTAATGATAATGATGATAATGATAATGATGATTGTAATAATAACAACAATGATAACAATACTAATAGTGATACTGAAAATGTTAATAATGATAATGATAAGGATGACAATAGTACTAATCATGATAACAATTCTAAAGATAATGATGATGATAAAATCTAAGAAGGAAAACACTTATTGAAATTATAATATTGATGATATCATTGATTATATTGATGTAAGTTAAAACAATTGAGGCAATAACAATGGTAATAAGATATATCATGATGGAAATTATCATCATGCTCATCTCCTCCCTTTCTCTTTTTTTCCCATCTCCTCCCTTTCTCCTTTTTTTTTTTCCTTTTTTTTTTTTTTTCTTTTTTTTTCCCCATCTGTTTGTTTGTTGGATCTCCTCTCTCCCCCTCCCTCTCCCTCATGCTCTCGCCCCATCTTCTCGTCATCATCCGTCCTCTTCTCACCTCCTCACTCTCCCTCTCTCTCTCTCTCTCCCTCTTTCTCCTCTCTCCTTCTCTCCTCCTCCCCACCTCCCAATCCTCTCTCCCCCCTCCCCCCTCTCCCCCTCCCCTCCTCTCCTTCCCTCCCCCCCCTCTCTCTGTCTCTCTATCTCTCTTTCTCCTCCCTCTATAATATATAATATATATCAAGATATATATATTAGATATCTTTCCTCAATATTATCCATATATCTCTCTCTCTCTCTCTCTCTCTCTCTCTTTCTCTCTCTCTCCTCTCTCTCTCTCGCCTCCTGTTCACTCTCCCTCTCCCTCACTCTTCCTTCTCCTTCTCTCCCCTCCTCCCTTCTC
>NW_028234410.1:40254397-40256897 GCF_977035675.1 Penaeus japonicus
AGAGAATGGAAGAGTGATATATATATATATATATATATATATATATATATATATATATATATATATAGATAAATAGATAGATAGATAGATAGATAGATAGATATAGATAGATATAGATAGATAGATAGATATAGATAGATAGATAGATAGATACACAGATAGAGGGAATATGTTTTACCTTCAGTCTGTTTTCCTTCCTTCCCCTTTCCTCATCGCTATCTTTCTCTCTCTCTCTCTCTCTCTCTCTCTCTCTCTCTCTCTCTCTCTCTCTCTCTCTCTCTCTCTCTCTCTCTCTCTCTCTCTCTCTCTCTCTCTCTCTCTCTCTCTCTCTCTCTCTCTCTCACTCTCTTCCTCTCTCTCTCTCTCTCTCACTCTTCCTCTCTCTCTCTCTCTCTCACTCTTCCTCTCTCTCTCTCTCTCTCTCTCTCTCTCTCTCTCTCTCTCTCTCTCTCTCTCTCTCTCTCTCTTTTTTTTTTTTTTTTTTTTTTTTTATCTAGTCAAACGCTACACTACAAAAACTAAAGGTGAAGTCCTTATGTCGCGCCTATTCCAATTTCACTTTTAAACAAAGGTTTAGTCAGCAGGACTTGGTTCAAACACCCGCTGTCGTGCTGCTCAGTCGCACACGCAGAGACCACGCATACTTATCACAGTCATTCTGCTCAGAAAAAAATAAAAATCACCTTTTCTTATCTGTGTATAAAAACAAGCATAATTATTTATGTAAATGTACGTACATAACATGCACCAGCCAGCAGACACCATATCATCACCTGAGAGCTTTTGTCATGCAGCGAGGAAACATACAACGAGGGAACACACATACTTTCACGCCGGTGCTGTCGAGTTAAGATTGCTCAATGCACATTCAGTTGCAAAACTAAAGTATCGTCGAATAGTTTCACTGGAATGTATATTATGCTATTTAACTGATATATAACTAATAGCATAATATTACTCCTAATTATTTGACGGAGATGACGAAAAGGATTAAGATATACGGAACATCATGTAACTAAGATTAAAATAACTATTGAAATAATGAACACATATAAAGTATGTTGAATTAGGGACTTTGTAGTCATAACCATTATCAACATTAATAACTTAGTGCTCTAGTTATCATTATCATCATCAATATTAGTAGTAGTACGATATTATAATTAATATTGACATTGGTATCATTACAGTCATTCTCATCATTATCATAATCGTTACTGTCATTATCATTAATGCTAATATCATTATCGTTATTATCACTATCACATTGTTATTAATATCCTTAGTATCATTATCATCATTATCATTATCATTATTATCATTTTCATTATTATAATAATTATCAATGCCAATGTTATCATTATTATAATTTCTATTATTTCTCTTATAATTATCATTATACTCCTTACTTTGATTATTGTTATTATCATTATTACTAGTAGCAGTAGTAGTAATAGTAGTATCCTTATTATCATTATTGTTGTTATTTTTCATGTTGTTATATTAATTATTATTCTCTTTCATTACTACTATCAATATGATCATTATCATTATCATTCTAATTAGTATTATCATCATCATTGTAATCCTAATTAGTATTATCATTATCGTTATTGTTATTATCGTTATCCTTAAAATAACTGTAATTATAATGAAAACGACAATTATAATAATGATAAAAGTAAGTGTTATTATTGTCGTTGTTACATTTGTTAATTGTTACTGGGATTTATCAAGAATGTTAACAATATCATTATGGTTGTCATTTTCATTATTCTTAACATTAACCTCATTATATCTCATCATTAATATTATCATCCTCATTTTCATTACTACTGTTGCTATCAATGTTATCATTACCATTACCATCATTATAATTACCATTATTGTAATATATATCTATATATCTTTCTATATCTATATCTATCTATCTATTTATCTGTCTATCTATCTATCTATATATATATAAATATATATATATATATATATATATATAATATATATATATATATTATATAATAATATTATATATATATATAATATATTTATATATATATATATATATATATATATATATATATATATATATATATATATATATATATATATATATCCACCCACATCCCACATATATCTACTATTATATATATATATATATATATATATATATATAAATATAATATATATATATAAATATAACATATAGTATTATATATATCCATATCTATCTATTATCTATCTATCTATCTATCTATCTACATATATACAAACTATAATATATATATATATAAAATATACTTATATAATAATATATATATATATATATATATATATATATATATATATAATATATATATAATATATATAAATATATATATATATATATATATATATATATATATATATATATATATACATATACATATATACATATATATAAATATATAATATTATATATATAAATATATAAACATACTATATATATATATAATATATATAA
>NW_028234410.1:40263760-40266260 GCF_977035675.1 Penaeus japonicus
AATAAGTATAAGTTGATAATGGTAAACAGAAATGATCAGGATGATGATATTGATAGCAATTGATATCAACCAATGATAATGATGATGATGGTGATAATTATGATGATGTCATGGTGATGACAGTGATATTGATGATGATAATGATAACGATAACAATAACAATAACAACAATAATAATAATAATGATGATGATAATAATGATTGTCATATTAATACTGATGATGGTAACAACAATAATAATGATAATAATTGCTATTGTAATGATAGCTATGATGATAATAATGATAATGATAATGGTCATGATGATGATAACAATAATAATGATGGGGAAAATGATAAAGATGATAAGTACTGAAGATAATGATGATAAGAATAATGATAATTACAATGGCAGCAGTGATAATAATGATGATAATATTAATGATAATAGCAATAATATGGATAATAACAGTGATAATAGTAATATAGATATTGATAATGACAAATTGTAGTTAAAATAATGACGGTGATGATAATGTCAAGAGGTAAAAGAACGAAGCAGAAAACGGAAGAAGATTTTAAACAAAAGGAAAGAACAAGAAGTAGGAAGGTACAAGTGATAAAATTCAGAGTAAAGAAAGAAAGAAAGGAATTGAAAAAAAGGAACATGGGCAGGGAAGAAAGATTATAAAAATGTAAATTGATGCAGTTTGTGATAATAATAGAATTAGGAAAAAACGTGGAGGGAATGATATTGCAGAAAATAAACGACGTAGGCATTTGCACAGAGCGAACCCTTCAAAACACTACTTATCACATAAAGATGCAAACGAAAAAGGGCATGCGTGGAAAAATGGATAAAAGATGCGGAGAGAAAAAAAAAACGAAATGAGCGAGAGAGAAATACATATGTTGGTTTAAAAAAAGTGAAAAAATAAATAAAAGAAAAACAGATCAACAAGCATGACAAAAGATATGGTCAGAGGACAGCGCAGGTCTCGCGTATTCGCCGTCGAGCCTCCGACTCGAGCGGATGTCGCAGGCGGAGGCGAGGGGGGTAGGGGGGTGGGGGGTGCTGATGAAGGCAAATTGTTTGATTATGTACCTGCGTGCGTGCTTGGAGGAGTCCGTGCGTCTTGAGGTTTAAATAAATCCTCCGGACAACGCTTAGCGTGTTGTGGCAATGGCTGCTCCTCTAAATGAGTGTTTTAATTGGGTTGATTCGCCGTGTCTTCAGGTTCTCTTACAAGATTATATGATAACATGCAGATCATAAGAAAACACAGTCGAATACTTTGCGAAGAATGTTTCGCCTCGTCGAACAAGAGAACCCAGAGATCGGAAGATGAGGTTTGCTTTTGATGAACAGAAGAGCAAGACGGGATTATGAGATTGGACGGCCGGGGAGGTAGAGACACAATTTGGCCGTTTATTAAAAGCGTCCGGAGGTTTACAGAAATTACTTTTTTATCCGGATGTATATTTCTAGAAAATTCCTTCTCGATGCTCTTGGTGGTTTCTGTAGGAATGGACACAGATTATCCTTGCCTCACTCTAATCACCTTATATTAAAGGTCATATCTTCTTGCAAGTTCACCCGGCAATGTTTTCGTGCAACATGTTCCCTTCATCCGAGGGTTCACTGGAGTGTGTTCCAACAGCCCGTTTACCAGGTCAATAGCCACTCAGGTCGCCTGATCGTGTGTACGTGTACTGGGCTTAAAATTCGTCCATGCTTTAATGTGTATATTCTCTGATCTCAACAAACATTGAGATCTTTTCGTAAGTAACAGTGAATGTTTAGTGTATAAACTACTCGGCGCGGCGAGGAGCTGGGATGGTCTCGTTATGTTTAAATCCCGGAGCGGGAAAACATATACAGTGTGCCTGACACACACATAAATATTGTAAAACAGAGACACGCACAATGACTTGCTCTTTCTTCTCTACAATTATAAGACTGTTAAGGAGAGTTTTCTCATTCAGAACCTAAACGTGATTGTGTCTCCCATCAGAGAATCTTGCTGTTTGTGTTTCAGCTACAGTTCGGCGGCCTTGTCCTTCAGCCTCGTTCGGGAAAAGATAATCATTGTTTAGTGGCGAAAGAATAATACGATATTAACCATCGAGAAATCATGATCAGGTAACGTTAAGAAGGAAGACTATCAGATTAAGAATGTTAATATGGTGATTAACATCGCCATCATTCTCCCTGCCTTACAGATGGATTTCCTATTATTTTCTAAAGCGGCCAAAATGGTTTCCGCTATTAATTGTCATCAAATTAACCCATGTAATTGATGAAGGCCATGTGCTTTTGGTAGGGCCTGTTGCCTTAAATAAAGTCCTGGGATCCAGATCACATATATGCATATCATCAATTATACAGGTAACACATTTTGTTATCTAATTGTTTATGCGTGTTTAGGGATTTGGTGGGTGAAAGTCGAACATGACAGCGTGCAGGTTGCCTTGATAGGCATGGTAAGGTAAATGCTCGCATGGGGGGGTTGTGTGCGGA
>NW_028234410.1:40271260-40278760 GCF_977035675.1 Penaeus japonicus
TACGTATCTCAAGCAGACCAGGCTTTTGCTGCGCCCCTTCGCACCCTTGGCATTCCTCCCAACGCGCGCATATATTACGGGAATCAATGAGTGCAGATCAGATGCTTCGAGCTTACACTCGATCTCTGAACCCCGACGCCCTTTATGGCGAGGCAAAATATGCACGTCATGCTACTATCTGTATCAAAAATGATTCGCCATTCCCACACAAAAGAGATCTCTGCTTGTTTAGAGGAACGGCGCCATAGATGGAGGCGAGAGGAGCCAATCTTACAAGTCCTGACTTCTGCTTACAAGGAGGAGCCGAGCTGACGCCGTCGCTCCGAAAACGTTCCCGTTGGAAACGTTTCGAAGCGACCGATCACCATCGGCTGCTACATGAGCTTCGCTGGCATCAAGATTCAGTGTCGAATGCAAAGCAACTCGTCAGCTGATGGTCAGCCTGATCTCGTCAGCGTTGGGCCAGTAGTGCTGACACAAGATGAATCCCGTCAGGCCACGACCAACCCTGACTCATGGAGTCCCATAAATCCCGCCGACATGAACTCGGCGCCGAAACAAACCGACCGAGTCCTCTTATCAGCGCTGCCAGCAATGCCCCTTGTCTACCCATAAACATACGTCCTCATCGCGGGGCTGGGCGAGGCGCACGAGAGGCAATAATTCCCGTTGGCGCCGATCAGCAGCGGCCAGCTGTCAGCAGGTGCAGCTGGCGAAGGCTGCGTGACGGATGAAGGAGCCTCGTCTGATGAATGACCCGGTGGCCGCCCGGACATAGCTGGGGGACGCGGGCGCGATCGGTCACCGGGGGAATCATTAGCGGGCGCGGGACGTCCTCTTTACAAATGCCTTTGACAAATATAGCGATTACATCTTGAGGCACCGAGCTGCATGGGTCGTATTTACTGCGGATTTATCGACGAAATTAGTTATTGTTACAAGGGAATGACGCTATTATAACGTACTTTAATGCCTATTTCACGTTAATGATAGTTTAAAATTTTCATCTGAGATAGAAATAACAAAATATTGATTATCATAATACTGCATACTAAGAATAGTCACTGTCCTATAATATCAGCAATGCAACAATGGGGCAATGATTAATGATAATGGTAATGTTGTAATTAAGGATCACAATATTGTATTTATTATATGAAGTAGAGAACACCAAATTGATATCCCAATAAACAGAATTTAGGAAATATTACTATATATGATATCAGTATTCTCATAATCTTGATCAAAATGATAGTAATGATGATTATGATGAAGAAACAATATAATAATGATAATGGTAATAGTAGTAGTAGCAGCAGCAAAAACAGTAGTAGTAGTAGTAATGATAATTATTATGATAAACGAGGCAGTGGCAATAATTATAATAATGGTAATAATGATAAGGATGATTAAAGGATAATGATAACAACAATAGTAATGATGATAGTAGCGATCGTGTCATTATCCTGATAATCATCATTATCATTAATAATATCGTTATTAGCAAAATATTCATGAACATTACCATTATTATTCTTATGAAAATTATAATGGTACTAATCTTTTGGGTCCAAAGAAGTGAATATTGACAGTCATTATTGTAGTTATCATTAATGGTGAGCTTAAGTGCACTATCCTCTTTATCATCACTATCTGCATCTAAAAGTGACGATGTTAACTACAGGAATATCGACTAATAATCATTAATGCGTCTTATATATATATATATATATATATATATATATATATATATATATATATATATATATATGTGTGTGTGTGTGTGTGTGTGTGTGTGTGTGTGTGTGTGTGTGTGTGTGTGTACCTGTGTGTATATATGTGTACATAGACACACACACACATAAATATATATATATATATATATATATATATATATATATATATATATATATATACATATATATGATATATATGTAACGCATACATTATATATATAATAAATTAAATATATATATATGTTGGGGGGGGGGGTTGCTGGGCGACCAGTTGTGTGTTCACGCGTGGTGGCCAGGATAGCGTGTCTCTCATTAGTTTTTGTCTTGTCTTGCAGAAACATCAGGAAAACTGCAATCGTCTCTCCTTCGTGCCGGTTGTGACAGCAGGTAGTTCACCAGATACGTATGTTTTAGTTCCAGCCTGCGGCTGTGTGCACCATCAATAATTGATTCAGTGCGTTTAGAAGAGATCCGAACTGTTGACCTCTACAGGATTACAGGATTCAATATTGATGTTATATTGTTACTTTGATAAGTTACTGAATTCAATTCGCCAACACAAATGTAATTAATCTGTTCTTGGATTCCTTGTGAATTTGAATCCCAGATTTTGAATTTTCTTTATCGGTGTTCTTTAGAGGTAATCGAAGCAGAGGATAAACAGAAACGGGGCACGAGCATCACCTTGCAAAACACCAGCCATAATGCCCAAAATATCACTATTTCCTTCTAGAGATCGCACTTTAGATCTTGCGTTCTTACATGCCGTCATGACGGCAACTACTATCTCGTATGTGAAACCTTCTGGCAGAAGTATTCTCTCCATTTTCCCTCTGAAACTGTGTCTTTTGAGAAGTCTACAAACACGAGAACTGCTTGTAAGATTCTAGTTCTTATTACTTCAGTAATTCGGATAATTAGAATTTATCTACTGCGAGATCTGCTTTTTTTCCTGAAAACACTTAGTTACGCTAGAGAATCTTATCTTTTCGGTTTGTTTATGGTTTGGATGCAATAGCTGTTATGATTATATATACATACATACATACGAATACACACACATACACACACACACACACACACACACACACACATATATATATATATAGATAGATAGATAGATAGATAGATAGATATCATATATGTATATAAATATGTATGCATATTTACATATATATATATATATATATATATATATATATATATATATATATATATATATATATATGTTCCGGGAGATGGATGTATGTATGTATATTCATGATTTTGGCCACAGCTCATGATCATGCGCAGTCCCCATTCTCAGGAGCATCCAGACTACAACACTTTGAACAAACCTTCCTTGCAAGGAAAAAATATATCATAATAACGTATTCCATTTTTTCCCTGCAAGATTGATGACACAAAAGAGGCAATATTGCTTCCATTAGTTCTTTTAATAACATAACGTAGAGCATTTTAAACTATTAATTTGCCTGAGGACTTGGGTTTTTACGCATTTTTCGGGCCTTCGGGTCACAAGATGTCAAGAAGTAAATCATGGCGGTCCTCCCTCGAAGGCGCTTTTTGATAAATAATCTTTTAAATTACAAGTAATCAACATAATTACAGCTTGACGCCGGTACGGTATAAATCAAGCCAATCACTTTCAAATTGCTGTTAGCACACTATAGTAAACGATGATGAATACAAACCAGTTTTTACTTTCTGCTTGGCGAATAATCCTCGTCTCATTTTTAGTCAGACTAACCGCTTGCTCGATGATTTTGCTTGATGCTTGTGGTGAATCTGGGCCCCCTTCCCCCTCCCCCTCCCCCACCGCTTGCTCGATGATTTTGGTTGATGCTTGTGGTGATCTAGTCTCCCTACCCCCTCCCCCCTCCATTCTTGATTTAAAACAACAGATACTATCCCCTATTTGGAGATACTTTTCATATTGCGGATAAGTAGCTCTAAGATCACAGGATTTTAGAAACGTGTTGACAATGCGAATGAATAAATAAAATCACTCCTGTTCCATACTGAATATCAAAGCCCACTTTCCGCCCACACCTCGTACGACAAAGGAGGACTTGTCCGCCCACGCCCGCATTCGGCTTGCTGATCCCCTGCAACGCCAACCAATATCTGAAGAACCTCCAGCAGCTGAGACGACGGGCCAGAGTCTTCGCCGCGAAAGGTCGAGGCGCGCTGGCCGCCAAGGTGCCCTGCGGAGGACGATCCCTTTTCTCGCTGTGTGGGCGTAGAGGCTCAGCTCTGCGCTCTCGCCATTCCAACTCTGTATGTGTGTCTGTATATGTATATGTGTGTTTGTGTGTTTATGTGTAATTACATATAGATGGATAGATAGATAGATAGATAAATATTTCTATATATATGTGTGTGTGTGTGTATTTGTACATGTATATATATACATACATACATACATATATATATATATATATATATATATATATATATATATATATATATATATATATATATATACATATATCTGTTAGGCTTCCTCTCCCTCTCCTCTCATCTCTTTCTCTCACACATTATCATCTTTCCGATAGTGCTTGGTGTGAGGGGAGCGCCAAAACCATCACGTCATCACCATTGTAAATGAGAGAGAGGTGCATAAACCTTTTCTGATGTTGGAGGAGTTCATGAATTATTTTCTGCCCTCTCTACCGCCACCCCGCCCCCCCCTCCCTCCATCTCCACTGCCATCTCCTACTCTCTTTCTCCTCTTTCTCGCCCTTTCTCTCGCTCTCGCCTTCTCCTCTGCCTCTCAATCCTCATCCCTCAAAAGAACCAATGATTGGATGCATTCAAGAGCCGTGAGTATCTCATTGAGTATTCAGGTTTCGACGGTGAATATTCCATAAATTATGAAGGTGCCGTGGGTGTAGCTGGTCAAGGGAGCTCCGAGTCAATCAAACGTCAGTCTACATCGCCTGATAAAGTCAAATCTCCAGGAACTTCGTGCTCTCGGGGCCTGTCAGCTTGTCTGAGGCCGTATCAAGATGGCTTAATGAAATCCACGTTTGATCTCGATGAGCTCAGGTGATGGGGGGAAATTACGAAAGCTAATAAGGGGTTGCTTTTTTTTCTTCTGTCAAAAGCACAAGTAGACTTTCGGAATTTTGTGCAAGTTAACCCTCTCCTTGTTCACAGAAAACGGTTTTACAAAACAGAAAACGTAAAAGAAACGAGAAAGAAAATGAGAAATGGAGCGAGAGAGAACACTACGGGAATTTAATTTTCTGCCAAATTCCCTGGAGAACCGTAACGACAGGTGATTTCAACAGGTAAACGGAGAAAACCATTTGGTTCGCATAATCAGCCGATGCGCGTAACGCAGCAGAGCTTCCAGCCATCTGATAAGGCCTTGATAATTAGGTAATGACAGTCGACTATTCTATAACATCCCTCGCTGACGCAATCATTTCCATCCTATCGTGGATTCGATATCAATTAAGTGACCACGTGACGCGAACCCAAATGTTCCATCACTTTCCGAGGCTGATCTTGTCTGCGGATCCAGTGTCCGCCTTTCCTGATGTCCCTCTTTCACGAGATCTTGTCTCAAATTGGTTCTTCGGATGCATGATTATACACGGATTATGCATGTCATTCATGTAGGGTGGAGTCGAATGCTGATTATTTAATTAAGGCTGGAAGGAATCTTGAATGTGATGATGGTAGTGCCGAAAGGATATGATGATATTATCTATACATCGATATTTATATTTGGAAGCATGTATTGTAGAAATAAGTTAGCTGTTAAACATAAAGTATTCAGGTAGACAGAATATATCTAAACACAAACACAAATATAGTATGAATAAAAATAAATGTGGATAAACATATGTATACATATATATATATATATATATATATATATATATATATATATATATATACAAATATTTACAAATACATATATATACACAAATATTTACAAATATATATTATATATATATATATATAATATATATATATATATATATATATATATATATATATATATATATACAATATTATACAATATATTATATATATATATATATATATATATATATATATATATATATATATATAATATATATATATATATATATATAATATATATATATATATATATATATATATATATATATATATATATATAATATATATATATATATATATATTATATATATATATATATATATATATATATATATAACTATATATATATATATATATATATATATTATATATATATATATATATATATTATATAATATATATATATATATATATATATATATATTACATATACACACTACACCACACACACACACACACACAACACACACACTACACAACACACACACACACACACACACACGCACACACACACACACACACACACACACACACACACACACACATATATACACATACACACACACACACGCACACACACACACACACACACACACACACACACTCACACAAACAGAGAGAGAGTAAGAGAGGGAGAGAGATGTAGAAATGATGTTGCCTGATAGACAGGTGCAAGGAGATAAGCAGTCGTAAATAGACAGACATATTATTAAACAGACAAATTACTAAAGATGTTCATATTTCATGTATCAGTCAAATGCCTCAGTAAAAACATCAGCGAATTTATCACCATAGAAAATGTTTGAAATATGACTGCGTTCCCTACCTGGTTAATTCTGCTTATATGAATATTTCTATATCATCAGAATCCTCCACTTCATGTGATATTCAAGGGCTGTCCAATTGAGTGCCGCTTGCTCGTAATGAAGTAAATATTAGTCGTAAATTCAAATTTCGATTAAAGAAAGCAAAACAAAGAAAACAAGAAACAGCGCAGGAAATTCAACCCGGAGAAGAGAAAACCAAAAGCAGAATGTTATCTTCCCTCAATGGGCTTGGAAGAACAAGGCTCTCAAAACAAAGGTATTTTATTATTACTGCCATAATTTACCTGGCCAAGGGGCTAACAGGTCAGCCTGGCCAACTCTTCGCAGCCCTTGTGAGGGATAATGAGGCACAGACGCGTCGCTTGGATGTGGTTGACAATGCAGAGGCGATCGCTAATGAGACGCAGCCGGCGGGGCAGTCATGAGCTCTGTCTCTCATGGGGGTTCTTGCACTGCCTGTCCCCCTGACTGGCTAAGTGTGCGGCAGCGCACCCCTCTCTCTCTTTTAAGCTTTCTTTTACCTTTCTCTTCCATTCCTTCCTTCCTCCGTCGTCTCTCTCTCTCTCTCACTCTCTCTAGCTCTTTCTCTCGCACGATCACCTTTTGAACCCAATTTTGAGGAGGACATGAGACCACATGGTTTTAGTACAAGTTGGTGTACGGCGCTTAACAAATGAAAGCCCTTTGGCGCCTCTTATTTTTCCGTCGACCTCTCCTAGTATCTGTTACTTACGCTATATCCATCCATCTATATGTCTTTCTGATTCTTTATGTACTATGTTTGGAAGTGATCTTTCATCCTAATAATTACACTGCACTGCAATAAGCACTCCTCTGGTGGTGGTGGTGGGAGCACGGTCTTGCTAAGCTGCGCAAGCTTTTCAATAACTCCATAGCCATTTTTCTGCCTCGAAGATGAGCATGTCCCGCTGCAACACTTTTGGACAACATAATTCTAAAAGTGTGATGAATCCGAGGTGCGAGGGGAGCCATGAGGAGAAGTTTTCTCTTTCTTTCATGGCTTTTTGATCAATTTATATTTTCACTTTGGACGATAT
>NW_028234410.1:40293760-40301260 GCF_977035675.1 Penaeus japonicus
CAAGTTGGTCTTGGGAGCGGTGCCTTAAAGCAAGTCGGTCTTGGGAGCGGTGCCTTGAGGCAAGTCGGTCTTGGGAGCGGTGCCTTGTGGCAAGTCGGTCTTGGGAGCGGTGCCTTGAGGCGAGTCGGTCTTGGGAGCGGTGCCTTGAGGCAAGTTGGTCTTGGGAGCGGTGCCTTAAAGCAAGTCGGTCTTGGGAGCGGTGCCTTGAGGCAAGTCGGTCTTGGGAGCGGTGCCTTGTGGCAAGTCGGTCTTGGGAGCGGTGCCTTGAGGCGAGTCGGTCTTGGGAGCGGTGCCTTGAGGCAAGTCGGTCTTGGGAGCGGTGCCTTGAGGCAAGTCGGTCTTGGGAGCGGTGCCTTGAGGCAAGTCGGTCTTGGGAGCGGTGCCTTGAGGCAAGTCGGTCTTGGGAGCGGTGCCCTTGAGGCAAGTCGGTCTTGGGAGCGGTGCCCTTGAGGCAAGTCGGTCTTGGGAGAGGTGCCTTGTGGCAAGTCGGTCTTGGGAGCGGTGCCTTGTGGCAAGTCGGTCTTGGGAGCGGTGCCTTGAGGCAAGTCGGTCTTGGGAGCGGTGCCTTGAGGCAAGTCGGTCTTGGGAGAGGTGCCTTGTGGCAAGTCGGTCTTGGGAGAGGTGCCTTGTGGCAAGTCGGTCTTGGGAGCGGTGCCTTAAGGCAAGTCGGTCTTGGGAGCGGTGCCTTGAGGCAAGTCGGTCTTGGGAGAAGTGCCTTGTGGCAAGTCGGTCTTGGGAGCGGTGCCTTAAGGCAAGTCGGTCTTGGGAGCGGTGCCTTGAGGCAAGTCGGTCTTGGGAGAGGTGCCTTGTGGCAAGTCGGTCTTGGTTGCGGTGTCCTTGAGGCAAGTCGGTCTTGGGAGCGGTGCCTTAAAGCAAGTCGGTCTTGGGAGCGGTGCCTTGAGGCAAGTCGGTCTTGGGAGCGGTGCCTTAAAGCAAGTCGGTCTTGGGAGCGGTGCCTTGAGGCAAGTCGGTCTTGGGAGCGGTGCCTTGAAGCAAGTCGGTCTTGGGAGCGGTGCCTTGAGGCAAGTCGGTCTTGGGAGCGGTGCCTTGAGGCAAGTCGGTCTTGGGAGCGGTGCCTTGAGGCAAGTCGGTCTTGGGAGCGGTGCCTTGAGGCAAGTCGGTCTTGGGAGCGGTGCCTTGAGGCAAGTCGGTCTTGGGAGCGGTGCCTTGAGGCAAGTCGGTCTTGGGAGCGGTGCCTTGAGGCAAGTTGGTCTTGGGAGCGGTGCCTTAAAGCAAGTCGGTCTTGGGAGCGGTGCCTTGAGGCAAGTCGGTCTTGGGAGCGGTGCCTTGAGGCAAGTCGGTCTTGGGAGCGGTGCCTTGAGGCAAGTCGGTCTTGGGAGCGGTGCCTTGAGGCAAGTCGGTCTTGGGAGCGGGGCCTTGAGGCAAGTCGGTCTTGGGAGCGGTGCCTTGAGGCAAGTCGGTCTTGGGAGCGGTGCCTTGAGGCAAGTCGGTCTTGGGAGCGGTGCCTTGAGGCAAGTCGGTCTTGGGAGCGGTGCCTTGAGGCAAGTCGGTCTTGGGAGCGGTGCCTTGAGGCAAGTCGGTCTTGGGAGCGGTGCCTTGAGGCAAGTCGGTCTTGGGAGCGGTGCCTTAAAGCAAGTCGGTCTTGGGAGCGGTGCCTTGAGGCAAGTCGGTCTTGGGAGCGGTGCCTTGAGGCAAGTCGGTCTTGGGAGCGGTGCCTTAAAGCAAGTCGGTCTTGGGAGCGGTGCCTTGAGGCAAGTCGGTCTTGGGAGCGGTGCCTTGAGGCAAGTCGGTCTTGGGAGCGATGCCCTTGAGGCAAGTCGGTCTTGGGAGCGGTGCCTTGAGGCAAGTCGGTCTTGGGAGCGATGCCCTTGAGGCAAGTCGGTCTTGGTTGCGGTGTCCTTGAGGCAAGTCGGTCTTGGTTGCGGTGTCCTTGAGGCAAGTCGGTCTTGGTTGCGGTGTCCTTGAGGCAAGTCGGTCATGGGAGCGATGCCCTTGAGGCAAGTCGGTCTTGGGAGCGGTGCCCTTGAGGCAAGTCGGTCTTGGGAGAGGTGTCCTTGAGGCAAGTCGGTCTTGGGAGCGGTGCCTTGAGGCAAGTCGGTCTTGGTTGCGGTGTCCTTGAGGCAAGTCGGTCTTGGGAGCGGTGCCTTGAGGCAAGTCGGTCTTGGTTGCGGTGCCTTGAGGCAAGTCGGTCTTGGGAGCGGTGCCTTAAAGCAAGTCGGTCTTGGGAGCGGTGCCTTGAGGCAAGTCGGTCTTGGTTGCGGTGTCCTTGAGGCAAGTCGGTCTTGGGAGCGGTGCCTTGAGGCAAGTCGGTCTTGGTTGCGGTGTCCTTGAGGCAAGTCGGTCTTGGGAGCGGTGCCTTAAAGCAAGTCGGTCTTGGGAGCGATGCCCTTGAGGCAAGTCGGTCTTGGTTGCGGTGTCCTTGAGGCAAGTCGGTCTTGGTTGCGGTGTCCTTGAGGCAAGTCGGTCTTGGTTGCGGTGTCCTTGAGGCAAGTCGGTCATGGGAGCGATGCCCTTGAGGCAAGTCGGTCTTGGGAGCGGTGCCCTTGAGGCAAGTCGGTCTTGGGAGAGGTGTCCTTGAGGCAAGTCGGTCTTGGGAGCGGTGCCTTGAGGCAAGTCGGTCTTGGTTGCGGTGTCCTTGAGGCAAGTCGGTCTTGGGAGCGGTGCCTTGAGGCAAGTCGGTCTTGGGAGCGGTGCCTTGAGGCAAGTCGGTCTTGGGAGCGGTGCCTTAAAGCAAGTCGGTCTTGGGAGCGGTGCCTTGAGGCAAGTCGGTCTTGGGAGCGGTGCCTTGAGGCAAGTCGGTCTTGGGAGCGGTGCCTTGAGGCAAGTCGGTCTTGGGAGCGGTGCCTTAAAGCAAGTCGGTCTTGGGAGCGGTGCCTTGAGGCAAGTCGGTCTTGGGAGCGGTGCCTTGAGGCAAGTCGGTCTTGGGAGCGGTGCCTTGAGGCAAGTCGGTCTTGGGAGCGGTGCCTTAAAGCAAGTCGGTCTTGGGAGCGGTGCCTTGAGGCAAGTCGGTCTTGGTTGCGGTGTCCTTGAGGCAAGTCGGTCATGGGAGCGATGCCCTTGAGGCAAGTTGGTCTTGGGAGCGGCGCCCTTGAGGCAAGTTGGTCATGGGAGCGGTGCCTTGAGGCAAGTCGGTCTTGGGAGCGGTGCCTTGAGGTAAGTTGGTCTTGGGAGCGGTGCCCTTGAGGCAAGTTGGTCTTGGGAGCGGTGCCTTGAGGTAAGTTGGTCATGGGAGCGGTGCCTTGAGGCAAGTCGGTCTTGGGAGCGGTGCCTTGAGGTAAGTCGGTCTTGGGAGCGGTGCCTTGAGGTAAGTTGGTCTTGGGAGCCTTGTTGTTTGGACGCTCTTCTCAACATCAACTAAACTCTCGCTTGGGATTCCGACGTTCGACCTCCGCACCCTCTGGGCCATGGTAAAAAGATATATAGATGGGACGAATGATAAGAAGAATTATGGTATTGGTAGGAATAATGGCGCCGATATCAAATGTAAAGATGATAAGTAATAAAGATGGATATAGGGACAGTAACACTAGATTTAATAACAGCAATAATAAAAGTGTCTAGATTTGGGTGAATTCTTAATTTTGAAAGGGTCATATTTTTGAGGGGAAAAAACTAACCTCAGAAAATGAAGGAAAAATGAAAAGGGGAGAAAAAAGACTTTGGTCTTGGATGGTGATTCTATCACCAAAAACGATGAGTGAGTAGGAGGAGGGAACGGTAGAGAGGGGAAGAGGGGGGAAGAAGAGGCTAGGAAGAAAGATAAGGAGGGAAAGGACGATCAGGAATGGAGAGGGAAGATTAGGAGTGTAGTGGAATAAGAAGGAATTGGAAATGAGGAAACAGGAAATAAAGGGAAAGGAGAAGGTAACAAGATGGAAAGAGTAAGGTGGAGGGAATATTATGGGAAGAGGAAAGAGGAAGCAACAAGAGAGGAAGGGAAAGAAAGATGAAATAGTAGGGTGAGGGGAAAATGGGGGGAAGGGGAAGGAGAAGGGAGCAGGAGGGGGAAAGGGAAGTAGAGGGAAAGGAGGAGGGCATACGAGGTCTTAAAACGGGAGAGGGAAAGGGAAGGGTGTATCCTGAAGAAGGAGGATGAACGAGGCTCATTATCCTACCTGGCGGACAGGTAATGATCCAAGTTTACACCCGATGAAAGCGCGTGCAGTTCGGTTCACCCTCGGGAAAGAGACGTCGGAGCGAGATGATGGAACGTTCCGTGAATCTACCCTCATCGCTCGTTTTTACTCTCCTCCTTTTTCAACCCTCGCCTACTTATGCTGCCGGTGTCCAGCTCGGAGCGTGTTCTATGTAAATGCCGACATGTTACGTCACGTCAGATCAGGGCGGATCGGCTGGCCGAGGTCGCCGCCGGCACAGAAGTTGTTCTTCGCTGCACGAGGTCACGAAGAGGTCAGTCGCCCGGCTAAATGGCAGTTGCTTAAAGAAATTGCGTGTTTCTAGATACCATAATGCACGAAGGTAATTGATTTAGAGTTATTCCTGTAAGAAGAATGAAATAATTGTACATGTAACGAAATGCTAAGACATTGCACACACACACACAGACATGCATATATATATATATATATATATATATATATATATATATATATATATATATATATATATATATATATAACAGTTACAGATTTTGATAGTAGTGAGGTTTTGGCTCACAAGAATGGCTATTATCAAACTAAAAAAAATAAAAATAAAAAATAAAAAATCCGTTGCCATAAATCCCTTAACTTGATATTTTATGATTGCTTTGGAATTGATTAGTTTGAGTGAATTGTAATAAATATAAGCAGTTTCAGGGAGGTATTCTCAACAAAGGCAAATCAAACTCCAGCGGGCGTCGTAATATACTGCGACACCCTTACGGTCCCCTCCGTCAGCGCTATCAATAAATTAAGCCGTTTCGCTGTCTCGTCAACGTAAATGCTCTTGGAACTACAAGCTCTATTCCATGCAACCTGTTTGGCTTTACGACCACGCTGTTCCCACCCTCTCATTACAACATCTACAGCAGTAACGTCTACTTCTACCATTGCTACTTACTGCGGCTTAAATGGTAGTTCTACCTCCCCCCCCCCCCTACAGCCGCTGGACTTTTCTTACTTTGCCTTCTGCGTTTGTGGTATAATGAGGCGCAATTTGTATTGAAGGAAAAGTGGCCCATTTTTTCATAGTGATAATTGTTTATCGTTCTTATAGAAAGGAAAGAGAACTTATTTAATTAAGTTGAGAATATACACATTTTTTTTCGGTTTGTGTGAGTAATAATCCATAATACCTGGTTAAAGCTACACGCATCTATAATTACCGAAAAATATTCAAATGGCCCTTAAGATCTCTTTTCTTAATGAAGTCTTTCGTTTCGTAAATGGTGTTCTAAGAAACGTATCCTTTGGGCACACTCTTTTCAGACTAGTTGTAACTTTTCTTTATGTTATCATTTATATTTTAGGACTTGTTATTTTTGTGATCTTCTTAAGATAACCATTTGAAACTTTGATATGCATATAGTGAAAGGTATTTGAATTCTATATTAGTAGCTGTACTATGTAGTATAATATAATTAATAAAAAAATATATATATGTGTACGTCTATGGGAATGACCAGAAAGGAAACAAGTCCCACGTCAAGAGGTTTCAATGCTTTTCTGAATGAGTGCTAAAAGACCAGTGATGTCTGGGGTGTTTGTAAGTCTAGGTTTGTTGTATGGACTGGGGTCTGGAAATCATATCATAAAGAACTTATCCGGAAACATATCTGCAGACAAAAAGCAAAGAGGGGGTGGGACAGAAAAGTGTAGATTCTGATTTCTTGCATTTTAATTAAACAAGTATCATCATGGTAGTCCTCTTCTTGTGCCTTTATTTGGTATTCTACATTTTTGTACATTATGTCATTATGTCATGTGAGGACATACATCCATCGACCCGTATATATGATGACCATGAGATAGAGAGCGAGAGGAGGGGAGGGAGGAAGAGGGAGGTAGGGGTAGAGCGGAAAGAGAGAGAAGCAGAAATATTATCGCAAAAAAATATACATAAAATGCAAGAGAACCTTGACGATTTTTACCCCATTCTTCACTGCTACCATTACTCTAATGAATTCTTTTTGTCTATAGCTTTGTCAGGTCTGCATTGTTCTGTTAGATGTTTGCGTTGTACACACACACACACACACACACACACACACACACACACACACACACACACAAACACAAACACAAACACACACACACACACAAATGCACGAACACAAATCATATGAAAATGTGTCTGGTGGACAGTTAATTGATTTTGTATTACCAGTAACACTATGACGACACCCTTCCGGACATTAAACTAAAGCCAGATTTTCTATCATGTTTTAGTACTTAATTGATGGACTAAAAACAGTGAATAAAAGTCAACGTTTCATAAATACAGATCTTATACAAGTATTTTCACAACTTTATGGAACCATAAGAAAAAAGCGCGCAAGAATGAAGGGAAAAGTGCAAGAGGGTGAGTGAAGTTCTGACTGATAAGAGTTCTGAAGGTTCTGTGTGTGTGTGTGTGTGTGTGTGCGTGCGTGCGTGTGTGTGTGTGTGTGTGTGTGTGTGTGTGTGTGTGTGTGTGTGTGTGTGTGTGTGTGTGAGAGAGAGAGAGAGAGAGAGAGAGATGTTTGATACGTGTTAGGATAGCCATATTTGCGTAAATTAAAACTTATGATTAGCCTCTGTCCAGGTTCAGTAAGATAAACAAGATGAAAAAAGAAAAGATAAAGCGAGTGAAGAAGGATACACCCTGTACAGGGTCGCCAACCTTTTCAACCAAATGTAACTAATTATATATTAATGTCATATTCTTAGCTGTTTTGTCGTAAACTAAAATCTTACTATGCATGATTTACTGAATAACTATAAATACACAGTTCATAAAAGATTTGCTGTCACTTCATATAATTTCACCGTTATAAGAATGAGAAAAAGTCAAATATACAAAATACTAACCATTCTTTCTTGAATTTTGTTGACTAAAATGCGGACCAATAACAGCCAATCAGCTGCATCTGGAACTCTCGACTTCAATCTCCTAGAATACAGCTGCGGTCAAATCAATCTATTCAAATTGGTCTGTCTAATTAAAAAGGAGAACGCTGGGGCGAATAGACATAACATAAATGACATTTCCAAAATCACCTTGTTTAAAGATACTTCTCTTTTTTGATAATTGTTCTTATCATTATTTTCTAATATTTACTAATAGAGCGTGTTATGAGCAAAAAAATAATAACGATAATACAAAGGATGATGTTAAGAAGAGAAAGAAGAAGAAGAAAAAAAAGCATGATAATAATGAAGACAATAATAAAGGTAATAATAATACCAACGATAATGATGATGATGGTGATAATAATAATAATAATAATAATAATAATAATAATAATGATATTAATGATGATAATGATGATGATAATAACGATAACAATGATAACAATAATCAGTGTCATTATTATTATTACTATGATAATAATAGTCG
>NW_028234410.1:40388760-40391260 GCF_977035675.1 Penaeus japonicus
GAGCACGAAATAACAGCGCTCCGCCTGGCCGTGCGGGTGAGCAATGGCGCCCATAAACTCCACTCACCTCAATATCTTTATCTGGTGGAGCGCAGTGGTCGTGATGGCCGCATCTGATATCTCTGCACGCCAGGCGGAGAACTGATAACGGACCAAATTAAAAGCGCGGAGAGTGAGGAGCGAAGGAGCAGCAGCCGAAGGGGCAGCCGCGCCGGGCGTTCCTGCGGCCGCCTCGCAAGTGCGATCCTCGGAGATGGATTCGATCCCCCGCCAGGGAAACCCCGGCCAGGAGACAAATGGACGCGATAAAGTCCGGAACAGAGAACAGATTACAGCGGCACTTCTTTCAACGGCCTCGCCTCTTCCATCTCTCCCCTTCCTTCCTTCCTATCGTCGTCTGCCTCTCTTATCCAGTCTTGAGCTCCCTTCCGCCCCCCCCCCCCCAGCTCTCCCTCCCCTCCACGATGCCTCATCCACAATCTCTGAGAATATACAACCTCCACTCCGCTGTCAGGCCGGTAGCTTTATGGTGAGAATGTGTTTACGGGAGATAAAAGTAAGTAATAATTTCTTTGTTAATTCTTTTATCTCTAGCATAAATTTGCCTCTTGCATCATTTATCTATTTATTCACAAGATTATCCCACATACCATTCCCCTCCCTGACTCATCGCAGATTAAAACATCTTTCCTCCATTTTCCCGATGACTTTGAGATACACATTCCCTCCCGGAACGCGGAGAGGAGCGGGCGGGAAGCGCCGTGAAGGATGCCTGCCATTAGCGGTCAAGACGCTCGGCGATTCGAAGGTTCTCGAAGCCTTTGTTGATTAGATAACAAGACTTTAGTTGGCAAAATATGTTTGAAATGCAGACATCAGATGCCCTTCCACTTTATGGAAACATTTCTTATTGGAACGAGTTTTCTCTCTAAAAAAAGATGATTTTAAGTTAAAGAGACACGTCAACCACAGGTTGCCCTACAGCATTTTTGGCTGCAATGGCAGAGGGTCTTTGCAACACTCTCCTATTGCAGGGCAGTAATCGCGGCAATTAAGGGAAGCCAAAAGTGAAAAAGTCCGCATCATCATCGAGGTAATTAAAAGCGTGAGTGGAGGATAATACCTGTGTTAGTTTTGGAGTGTTGCAGCGAGTAATTGGCTTGAGGTGCATGCATTAGCTGACACTGCGAACGTCAGGCGGAATTATATTTAATTAAACCTTGGTTTGGAAAGGTCACGGACTTTTTCAATTGCCAATTATCAAATGTTTCCAACTCCAATGGATCATCGATGCCATGTCCATATGAAATAGAAAAGGAGGCACAGAGCAGCGATGCAACATATAAAAGGAATGAAGAAAAAAGAAAAGAAAAAGAAAAACAAAAGTGAAGCTGAACAGATCCCTGGAAGTGAAAGGAATCATTTTTGTCTATTATTAATGTAAAGGATAGCTGTAATAACGAAATTGTCAAAGTCAGCTCTTTCCCAGTCTTTAGCTTTGGTGAGGTAGCTTAAGACTTACCAGGATTTTCGCTTGATTGTGAAGGGAGGAGCTGAAAAAGTATCTGTTAGAAATATAAATAAACATAATGAGTAGCTCTTCGCATGCAGGTCTTGATAAACACATCCTCGCTGCCAAACGCCGCCTCTTTATTAATCAAGGGAGAGGATCAAGCAATCGACCAGGAGAGAAAACCTTCACGAAGCACGAACATAAAGTATAATCTATTAAAAAGCTGAACACGAAGAGGAGATTAGATCATTGAAAAAAGAAGAAGAAAAAAAGGGAATGAAGAAGAGAAAAAAGACACATGAAGTGCAAATAACAAAATCACTTACGTATCTATGCAAGCAATGACGCAATAGAAATGCTCAAACAATGTGTCGAAAATGACACTAATGAGTTGTAATGACGCTCTTCCTTTTTTGCTTCATTAACATTAAGTGATTAGTCTGTCTTCAAAGGTCAAACGCAAGCATGGAAAGTAAGAAAAAAGTTTGAGGAAATTCAAGCAGAGGAAAAGCTGTTAATTGACAGAGAGAGAGAGAGAGAGAGAGAGAGAGAGAGAGAGAGAGAGAGAGAGAGAGAGAGAGAGAGAGAGAGAGAGAGAGAGAGAGAGAGAGTATGGTAGAAAGAGAGAGAAAGAGTGAGAGAGAGAGAATACAGCATAACGAAAATTGTCAGATTAAGAGAAAGGCAAGAAAGAGAGAGAGAGAGATTGATGAACACCGAGAGGTAGACAGATTGAGAGAGAAGTGTCGTCTAAGCCATAGAAAACCCAGAGGAAAGGCCTAACGTTGCCTCTCTCGCTTCTTCATCTCAGCGACTTCATGTCATAGACATTGCATTCCCCCACAATGCATGTTTCAGGTTGTCGGTGCACCAGAACTTCTGCCCGGCGCTGAACTTCAGGATAATGAACTTCGTCAAAAGAAGAGGAAATGCCGTGAGTGACATCAGAGTCAGGTCACGGATGACATCTCTTTTACCGCTTTCTCT
>NW_028234410.1:40426260-40428760 GCF_977035675.1 Penaeus japonicus
ATATATAATATATATATATATATATATATATATATATATATACTGTATATACATATATTTATATATTCATATATTTATTTATCTATTTATTCATTTACATTCATATACATCTATAAATACACACACACACACACACATATATATATATAAATATATATATACATATATATATATATATATATATATAATATATATATATATATATATATATTATATTATAAATATATAAATATATAAATATATAAATATATATATATATATATGTATATATATATATATATATATATATATATACATATATATGTATGTATGTATGTATGTATACGTGTGTGTGTGTCTAAGTGTGAACGTGCATTTTTTTATTCATGCTTCCGTAAAGCACTGTATTCTTCACTGCAAAGAGAGCGATTAACACAAGCGAAGAAAAGGATCAACGCCCCCCCCCCCCCATCCCCATCCCCACTCCCCGCCCTGCCACCAGCGGTCACATTCCGCCGCCTCCTTCAAATGTCCATTCTCGGACTCGCCGACTGAATGGACGTTTCGGTGACCAATACAGCAGTCCTCGCTCCTTTTACATGGGCGCGTACCCGTGAGGAGCCCTTCGACCTCCGCTGCCCGACCGCCCTCTCACGCCCATCGCTTACAACAACAAACATTACTTTGTGCCACCTCTCCAACCACACTCTTAAAACCCGCTATTAGAATCCAGCCGATCCTGTCTCACTACCGACGCAATAAAAAGTAGCAGGGAAAAAAGACGTGCGTTTCTCCCGCGCCCCGCGGGCTCTCGCCATACACCGATTTAATACAGCTTTTATGAAAGACAATGATGGGTTTCGCGCCGACGTAAATCTTCTTCATAATGCGACACATATAATTCGATTATAGGTCTTGCGCTAGGATCTTCCCGCCTCACATTCCGCAGGTGAGAACATTAACCAAATGTGTTAACTTTTTCTTTCAAGGGGAGGTGGCCTCTGGTGCTCTGATCCAGGTGTTATTTCTGGGCATAAGGCGTTATTAAGAGCAGGTAATGAGATTTCAGCGACCTGAGAATGGCGTGAACTCCGGTGGGAAGCTCTCTTCCCTTCTTGTCTCCCGTCGCTCCTGCAGCCTTGCTTCTTCTCCTTGACTGATTACGGCCAGAAAACCTTTCGGGATTTTTCCGATCGAACACCTGGCGATAATTACAAGGAGATTCAAGGAAACTGTTTGATTAGCGTTTACCATTTTAGGGAAGAGCCAAGGAAGAGCGCTTTCTCTCCGCGGCGATGAGAGCGACCCGAAGACAAACTGACTACGGTTTACTACCATTTCATTCTGCAAATATGATTTTTTTCACAAAAGACTGACGAGCCTGGATTCTTGTAATTTTTCACTGCATTCCTTATTATCATCCCATAAATTATTATTACCCACAATAATACCAGCAATTACAGATAGTATCACTAGTACAGGGCAAAAAGCCATAAAATACAAACCGTTTTATGAATAATCAAGTTCACATGAATTTGAACATTTTTGTAGTGTTCGAGACGCTTGGCTCGTGAAGCTTAATTCAAAATAAAATTATGATAATCATAATAATGATAATAATAACAATAATTATAATATTGATGATGATGATGACATTGATAAAGATAATAATATAGATGATGATGATAATGATGATAATATTAATAACATCAATAGCAATAATGTTAATGATACTAAAAATATTAATGAAAACGTAACAATAATGATATTGATAATAATAATGATATATGTATGATAAAAATAGAAGAAAATGATAATGAAAGTAATAGTAATAATAATAACAATAATAATATGGATATAAAAAAAATAATAATGGCAGTG
Source organism: Penaeus japonicus (assembly GCF_977035675.1). Taxonomy (NCBI): domain Eukaryota; kingdom Metazoa; phylum Arthropoda; class Malacostraca; order Decapoda; family Penaeidae; genus Penaeus; species Penaeus japonicus. The sequence goes on from NW_028234410.1 coordinate 40,428,121, forward strand.
ATAACAGCTGGAGGTCTTTCTCTTTTCCCTCGCTTTATCTGTTATTTATTTGTTGTTACTTTTTTGGAGGGAGTGACGGATTTCGTATTTGTTTACGAATACGAAACTGTAATACTTCTGTCCAGACTGAGTGTAAAGAACATAATGAGATGATATGGCTTCTCTACTACACATTAAGTCAGTTGCAGTACTGAGGAAGTCTGTTAGATGGCGCATATAAGCCTCATAATAAATGTAAGAACAAAAAATGACTTACACCATAACTGACTCTAGATTCAAAACGAGGGAATGAAAGAGAGCACATAAAGCCCGTGCTACTCCTTTGAGGACAAATCCTTCTGGTGCGCCGCGCAAGTGGGACAAGCGCCCGTATTCTGACCTAAATAAGCAAATATAAACCCGTATTCAACAAAATATCTATGGCTATAAATGTAGCAATAAAAATGATAATGATGAAAATAAAAATAATGATGATAGCAATGATAACAGGAAGATTATAATGATAAGGACGATGATGGTAGTGACAAGGGTGATGATAAGGATGCTAATAATTTATGGTATTTATGATGATAATGATCTTTATTATTGTCATGCATATTGATATCATTAAGGTTATGATTAGTCAAAGTAGTAATAATGA
>NW_028234410.1:40446260-40448760 GCF_977035675.1 Penaeus japonicus
TTGTTCCTTGTCTTCTGAGAGCTGGTCAAGGAAGAATCTCTAGACGTTGTAACTGATGTGCCAACAACAACTTCGTCATTAGCTGTAGCAGGTTCTGCTGTAGGTTTAGGAAGACAAATCCAAAAACCCAGGAGTCCAACATTAGACTTTGTTAGATGGTTGTCCAGTCTTTATTTTATTATCATGATTTTATTTCTTATCCATTATTTCCTTCCTTATAGCAGTCACCTCCTTCTGCACAGTTTGCTTCTTCTTGTCCGGTTATGCAGCAGTAGCGTTTAGATTAAGTGTACATGCATGCTTAGGTTATGTGCAAGTGTCAGAAGGCAATAGTTATTAATATTATAGAAAAGTAGTTTCATCCATTGCAATTGAATCATGTCTAAAGTACAGTTTTTGCCTGATTTATTTCAGAAATTTAAGCGATACCATAGCATCTGAACGATGCAATACTCATAGGAGTATGAATACAATATTCTTTAAGGAAGTAGAATAGCCATCAGATGTTTCGTCAGCTTGTAAAAGGTGTATGATCGTTTACGTCTAGAAACGATCTATTGGTGCCTCAGAATAGGGAAAGTTACAGAAAAAAACAATGAACATATGAGCAATGTATGCAGGAATACTGGAGCTTTTTTTCCTGTTGAAGCAGGACTGTGCCAAAACTCGGTATTATTCGATATTTCTCACTCTTCTTGACACACTCACAGTAGATGTAAATCCTGGAGGACTAAATGTATTTACAAACGACTTTGTTATCATAACGGATAGAAGAGTTACAACATACACTATAGTTAGAGTGGAAGAGAAGGGAACTTAGCAAGATCCGGAATGAAGCTAAATACAGGCAAAAGAGAAGTTATGGATGGTAGAGGAGCTAGGATACACAAGATGGAGTGAAGCTGAAGCAGAGCAGCGACTTTAAGATTTCACTCCCTAGAAACGATATTGACCGAAGAAGGAAATAAAATTGCAATTAGACTGAGAGTAATGAACGTTTCAAAATTAAGGGGAAGTGACTGCCGTAATACCTGGACAGGGAAATGACACTAAACCAAAAAAGGTTTATAGGCATAAGGCCGATTCTATTATGCCAAGAAGAGACTTGGCCCTTTAGAAGGCAGGAAGAGATTCAAATGGAGAGAACCGCACTAAGAATGGTAAGCAAGTGGTAATAGTAAAAGTAGTACTGAGAAGACGAAGCAAACTTGTGTGTATAAATAAAAGTTGTGTGTGTATATGTATATATATATATATATACATATATATATATATATATATATATATATATATATATATATATATATATATACACACACACACATGTATGTGTGTGTGTGTGTGTGTGTGTGTGTGTGTGTGTGTGTGTGTGTGAGGTCATGAGCGAGAGATCGACGACCCAGCTGGCGACTGAGAGACGCGGTTCATGAGGCGCCATTAATGGGAAAGAAAAATGCAGTACAAGACGAGTAGAAGGAAAGCAGCAGGTGACCTGGCGTGAGGGAAGGTCACACACAAGCGCACTTTACTTGCTTATAATAGCCGTCATATGCGCGCTGCTACAATGCCACAATAGATAATAAATGACACTTCTAATATTGCGGCCGAGGAGAACATGTATCCATTAGAAGCGCCTTGCACGAACAACTATCGCCCTTAATGGTCGGGTAAATAAGTACGAGAATGCAGTACGGACTCCATATCCAGAATTTTGCATTTCCCCTCTCTCTCTCTTTCTCTCTCTCTATCTATTTATTTGTCTGTCTATATATCTGTATCTTCCTATCTCTAGCTATGATTATCTGTAAATCTATACATTTATCTTGTTAGTCTGTCTATCTGTATACCTATCTATTCATATGCCCCTCCCCCCCTCTCTCTCTCATTCTTCTCGTCACTTTTCCCCCACACATTGTTGTCGCCATGTTCGTTGCGTTCGCCCGACGTCGGCCGACGCATTCCCGGCCCCTTCCTCCATGCGACCCCGCGCCCCGCGAGCGGCCTTCGCGCAAGGCAAACGGACTCCCCACGCGATGCGAAGGATAATAATAATAATGATGATTTAAATGATAATAGCAATAATGATATCAATGATGATGATAATAACAATAGCAAAAATGATAACAGTATCTAATTATCGCCGTACAACGAGATGAGTTACACTTAGACATCTACAGACCCTTTACATATGACAACGATCGCTGCCTAACTAAACATCCCAAAAGCCATTTCTATCTCTGCACTAGACTTGAAATCACGCCATTTGTTTCGCAAGAAGTAAAATTATCCATCTGACGACACATATTTTTTCATCATTTATTCCTACAGCAATCGAGTGCTATTACTTCAGCCGGAGACCATATTTATGATTCTTGGATTTTAAATCAAAGCTCTTCGCGCCTAATCATACTCTCGGTGGTTCCTTGCTCTCTCATTCATCTTCGTCTTCAGTAGATCGAATATTTCCATTCTTAAACATCCTCTTTTATCTGCTTATATA
>NW_028234410.1:40463760-40466260 GCF_977035675.1 Penaeus japonicus
CTATTACCATTCTTTTTTGTTCCGTTTAAGAAGCATTTTGTAATTTTAAACCGCATGTGAATTGAGATAATGAAGTGTATGCCGGCTTGAATCTTGCCCCCCCCCTCCTTCTGCCCCCCTTTTGCCCTTCCTCTCATATCATCTCCTTCCCCCATTCTCCTTACGCGACCCCGAACCCGTGACCCCGCGAGGGCAAGGGAGTGGCCGGGGTCAACCCAAGATCAAGAGAGGTCATTCTTGTGAAGTGTATATCATCATATCACCCTGATTCAGTTCCCACATGAAGGACCCCAAGTTCATCTGTTCACCTGCGTTTGTTCTTCGAGAGAATTCTGGTGTTCAGTCGAGCGGAAGGAACTTATATTTATATTTATTTCTCTCCGCCCGTCTTGCCGGTCTGTGTCTTCAGCTTTGTCTTTAATCTTCTTTACTCTTTCCTTTCTTTCTTGCTGCTTGTTCACTGCTCTTCCTCCTGTGCTCTCTCTTTCTTCTTTCAAAGGCGTATGTATCACTCCTCTTTCAGTGTCACTTTAGTTTAATTTTTATCTACTTTTTTTCCCTTTTTCTTCTTTCCTTCTTTTTCTTTGTCTTCTCATTTTTTGTGGCATTTGACCCAATCTTATTATCTCTATTGCTGTATCTTCATAATTTTCCTTTACTTTTCTCTCCATATTTTTGTCTTTATTGTCTGTTATTTTTTCTTCTAGTCTCGTCTAATTTTTCTCCCCTCCTTCCCTTGTCTTAACCTGATTTTATTATCTTTACACCACGTCTATTTTTCTTTTTCGTCTCACTTTTAGTCTTCGTTCTATTTCTCACCTTTCCTTCTTAGAAATGCTATTATTTTAACTGTTATTATCATCAGCATTAGTAGCAATAGTGGTGGAAGTTAAGGAATAAATGGGGGTATAAAAATTGCCTTTATTTTCATTGCCATTACTTTTTCTTATCATCATCATCAGCAGCAGCATCTTCATCACCACTAATATCATTAACATTATCATCATCCTTATTATCATGACTGATATATTAATATTACTATCAATAAAATGACGATATCCTTTTTAATGATAATAACAGTATTAGTATTTTAATAATTTTCGTCATGATTATTATCACCATCATTCTAATGATTTTAATTAAATTCAGCATCAGCGGTTAGAAAACAATATTAGTATCATTGGCCTTAGAGCCGTTTGACTCATACACATCGTTATCTTTTATTATCATTGTCTTTATCATTAGTATTATTACTGTTGTTGCTGTTATTACTGTACTTCCTATAATGATTATTACTATTAACACTATTTACAATGATACTATTATTATCACTATCCTTTTAAATATCTTAATCGTCGTTATTGGTTTTATTCTTTGTATTAGTATGGTCCTTATTAGTACTAAAGATTAGAATTTTCATTATCTTGATTATTGGGATCATCATTATTAATGGTATTACTGTTACCATAAGTTCCTAACTATACCGGTACCGCCCTCTCCTTTACTTATGTATCTTCTTCTTCTTCTTTCTATTTGTTTATATCTTTTCTGCCCCCCTCCCCCATTTTATCTTAATACTTATTTTATCTTTATCTTTATCTTTTTTTCCTCCTCTTATCACCTTTACCCGCCTTCTTTCATTTCGTTTCATCGTCAATTTCCCTTTCTTTATACACTGCTAATTTACCGAGTAAGATTTCATTAGCTTCAAAGATCCATATGATCGACTGAAAGGAATGGAGCGTAGGAGCCAGGGGTTAAAATAATTCTTGAGGAGAAGACAAACGCACACGATCGCAATTAATAGTGAAAGTACCCAGACAAGCCAAGAAAAAAAATACAATAAAGATTTGATTACTTCTGACAAAGAGAGAGAGAGCGAGAGAGAGAGAGATAGAGAGAGAGAGAGAGAGAGAGAGAGAGAGAGAGAGAGAGAGAGAGAGAGAGAGAGAGAGAGAGAGAGAGAGAGAGAGAGAGAGAGAGAGAGAGAGAGAGAGAATACAAAAATCGGGAGAGAAAGTGGAAGAAAGAGAAAAGTAAAGACTGGGAGAGAGAAAAGAGCTTAATGATTCCACTTGTTCCCGAATCCCTAAGGACACATTCACCTTCCCCATAAATATCTATCACAGATGCCTGTCCATAAATCTATCAGACCACGAAACCCATTCTCACTTGAAATGGCTTCTTCATATGCGAGGGTTGAGCGTCCTTTAACAGCACTCCCACGGAGGAAGGAGAGGCGGCCAAGGTCACGGGTTGACTTTTAAACGCGCATGCGGACCCATACAAAGAAACAAAAAAGAGGCCCAAGAGCAAAATGTAAAACAAGGATGGATAAAGGTAAAGGATACCATGAAATATTAGATGCTTTTAAAGCGGAACTCACTCCCGGATCCAATTCGCTGCAGATTTAAAAAAAAAGCTTGATGCGAAATCCCTCTAATAGTTAATCGATTTGGTTGGTCCATATAATAGAAATTTCGGCCAAAGGAAAAGGTGA
>NW_028234410.1:40478760-40491260 GCF_977035675.1 Penaeus japonicus
TATCGACTGTGCGCGACGGGCCGTTTCCACTGCAACCGCTCGAGCTTCCTTGAGCCTTTCGCGGAACCGTTGAGCTGATCCCTCATCGATCTCTTGCCGGTTCGTCAGCCCTACAGGGAAATAACCATCCTTCCCTATCATGAGGTACAACGGCGGCTGTCCGGTACTCCTGTGTACCGCCGTGTTCAGGGCGAGACGGACATACGGAAGGAGCTCATCCCATTCGTCCGGGTGGTCTCCTACCAGGGTAGCCAGGGCATCCTTTATAACCCTGTTACTCCTTTCTACCATACCATTAGCCTGTGGGTGGAAAGCCGTGGTATATCCCAACTTTATCTTCAACATTTCACATACCTGGGAAAATAGACGGTTTTTAAATTCACCCCCAGAATCCGTTACTAGAATATTAGGAGGTCCAAAAAGAGTCACATATTTCTCCACAAATGCATTAGCCACTGTTTCTGCATCCTTGTTCTTCAAAGGTATCAACTGTAAATACCTGGTAAGATGTTCTACGATGACCAGAACGTAGCGGTAACCATTCAGAGATCCTTGCAAATCTAGAAGATCTGCCGACACCCTCTCCATAACCTGTGTCACCTCTGGGGCGGAACTTAATTTAGCCCTCCGCACCGCAACTCCTTTTCGCCGTTGACATTGGGGGCATGCTGCTACGAACCTCTTGACGCCCATCAACATCTGAGGAAAGTAATACTGGTCTCTCAGACGCGTGTAAGTCCTATAGACTCCAGGGTGGGCTGCTGTTGGTTCGCTATGCACTGATCTTATTGCCTCATCCCTCATGGTGCGAGGGATCACTAGCTGCTGGATCACACGGTCTGGAAGGTGACGTAAATGGTACAACAGGCCATCGCTTACCTCGAATTCTTCTAATGGAAAGGGGGTTCTTCGTCGGGGCAGTCTTCGTTCCTGAAGGTACTGGATAATCTCAGTCCATAGGGGGTCCTTCTGTTGCTCTTCGGCAATCTTTTGGGCGTCCATGACAAGAGATGTTGCCGCTACTGCTCTGCTTAGGAGGTCAGGTACATGATGGGAAGCACCTGGTTTGTACCGAAGTTCGTACTGGTAGAAGGAGAGTTCGTGGGACCATCTAGTCATCCTGATTGACTTCGTAACCTGTTTAAATACATATACTAATGGCCGGTGGTCAGTATAAATCACAAAGGATTTGCCATAAAGATATGCATCAAAATTCCTGACAGCTTCGACAACTGCCAGGGCCTCAATGTCAATCACTGGGTATCTCCTTTCTACCTCCCTAAGCTTCCGTGAAAAGTAGGCAACAGCATGAGGGACCCCTTCCCCATCTCGCTGCATAATACATGCGCCGATGGCTACCTGTGACGCATCGGAATGCACCTCAAAGGGACGGTTAAAGTCTGGTTTCCGGAGGACCGGTGCCGACATCAGTCGTCGCTGCAGCTCCTCAAAGGCCTGCTGATGCTCTTCTGTCCACCGAAATGATCGTCCCTTCCTGGTTAAAGAGGTGAGTGGGGCAGCTATCATGGCATAACTGGGGATGTGTTTTCGGAAGAATCCGGTACATCCCAAAAACTGTCTTACGCCCTTTACATTCTGTGGGGGCTTCATGGTCTTAATGGCCTCTACTTTAGCTGGGTCTGGCTGTATCCCTTCCCTGGTTATAAGGTATCCCAGGAATTTAAATTCATGAGTGGCAAAGGAGGACTTACCGACATTTAGGCAGAAGCCAGCCTTACTGAGCAGGTCTAAAGTTTCTTCCAGATGCTCGAGATGTTCATCAAACGAACGGGAGTAAACCACTACGTCATCCAGGTATGCTAGCACATGCCTCCCCAAGACTGGAGCCAATACCGTGTTGATGGCCCTCTGGAAGGTGGATGGGGCCGTGGCGAGTCCAAAAGGAAGCCTGGCAAACTGGAAAAGTCGGTGGCCATCTGAAAATGCCGTTTTAGGCCCATCACCTGGATCTACCTCCACTGTCCAGTAAGCAGAGCGGGCATCAAGGGCAGTGAACCACTCAGTGTTATGGAGTTCATCAATGGTCTGGTCTATACGGGGCATTGGATATGCATCCCCAATCGTTACTTTGTTCAGGTTCCTAAAGTCAATGCAGAACCTTACCTGCCCATCCTTTTTCCTGACCAGGACCACGGGGGACAACCAAGGAGACTTTGAAGGCTCGATGATGCCACCAGTAAGCATCTTATCACACTCTTCCCTTATTGTGGTCCTCGCATGTTCCGGTAGACGCCACTGTCTGGTCCTCAAAGGGGTCTCACTGGAGGTTACTATCTTATGGGAAATACCTGGCACCTTCCCCAGTGGAGCTCCTTCCTTAAATAAATTGGGAAATTTGTTTAAAATAGAAAACAATTGATATCTTTGTTCAATTGTAAGATGGTTTACCTTCTCCTTCGGTATGTCGAAGCTAGCTTCCGTCTCACCCACAGTGTGCGTTTCGAAATTAACTTCAGGGAAGACGGTGTATTGGTCCTCCGTGTAGCCGAAATCTTGGGTCCCATAAAAGTCATCGAAATCGTCGATGAATTCCTCTGTAACACTGCTTAGAGAATCCCCATCACTATCCTCCCTGCTAGTGGGCACAAAGTTCTTAGGAGGCACTTCCCTTGAAGCAGAGTCTTGGTGAAAAGTCTGTTCTACCGGCTCAACTCTTGCGATAATCATACCCCCTTAAGTGTCACTGGCTTTGGTCCATCATTCACTACCCACACGTTAACCATGTTCGTTTTTACAGTCACCACGGTCCTAGGCACTAATACACGGTCAGTAATTCCACAGATACATACCTCCGGATGCCTGGTTCCATTCTGTACTTGTCCATGTATAAAAACACCACTATGGGGAGGGCACTGCACTGTCTTCTGAACCACAACGCTGTTTTCTACCTCACCCATGTTGCACGTCCGTCCACCTGAACCAGGTTTTTCTCTTCCGGGGATGGTCTTATTAATCACCTGCACCTCCTTTGAGGCGGTATCGGAGTATGTGAGCGGCACCTTCACGCCATTAAACACCATATATTTTCTAAGGGGCGAGTTATAAGAAATTAAACGGAAGTTGAATCTTCGGAGTAAGTCTATGCCCAGTAAAATGTCACCTGGGAAAGATATTTCATCCACTATACATACTTTATGGAAGCAGAAGACATGAGGAGCGATTTCAATCCTTACCGTCGCTTCCGCTTCAGGCTGAAACTGTCGTCCCGAAGCACCTCGCAGGGTTTTCGATGAGGAAAAGGGTCGATGTATTTTAAACCTTTCCATGGCATCTCGGGAAAGTATAGTCACTTCTGATCCAGTATCCACAAATCCTTCAGCCGTTTGACCATTAACCTGTAATTGTACTATAGGTCTCCCATGTTTTACTTGGCTACTCACGGGCATTACTGGTTCCTTGGGGTCCTGCGCCTGGGGTTGGAACCTCTTCGTCCCGGCGGGCCGCGAGAAAGGGACACCTGTTTGCAAAGTGTCCTTCCTTCTTACACAGGAAACACCTCGTCAGTTGGCGACTTCGACAGTCGGCTGTATCATGGGAATCGGATTTGTGGTAAGAACAATACCTTTCAACAGGAGCTACTTGCCTTGGACGAAAACTTCTCCTTGGGTACTCAGGTTCACCTGCTGTCTCTGGGGTACTCACATTACCTTCACTTTCACCTTTTACACCAACTCGAAGGTTCCAAATCCTCTGAGAAGCATCGACAATCTCCGACAACGAACCATCCTCCTTTAGGACTAAAGCTTCCCTCAACCAAAATGGCAAACCTCTTAAAAATACCCTCCTGATCAATTCGTCAGGATCCCCTATGGCTCCAGGATAATCATAAAAACCTTGATACACATTACCCTCTAAAAGAACATAAAAATCAAGAGGAGCTTGATCGGATTTCAACTTATATCCTTCAAGTATTCTAAAAAAGTCTGTGGCAGAACATGTCCCCCTGAATTTAACCCTTAACTTTACTTTAAACTCTTCCCAGCTTACAATTCTATCAAACAGGGGTCCATTTATTATCAAGTCTGCCGTCCCTCTACAGGAAGCCTTCGCCGCGCGAATATAGGCAGAATCAGTGGGAGGTCTAGTTACGTTCTCTATGCTGCGGATCCAACTCTCTACCTCCTGATTCCTTTTAAGTGGTTGAGCAGCAGAGGTCTCAGCTTTAAAAATAATTACCGCTTCCTTCTGTACAACATATTCAACAAAATCACGGGAAGAAGCTTCACTAGTACTTGGTGTTGCCCTGTTCTGTTCTAATTTTAATTCCAATTCAGAGTTCCTTACCTGCAAATCATTAACCAGAGTTTTCAGACTATTAATTTGAGTCTGCAACTCGTCAAACAATGAAATGTCCATGTTTTCTCTGGGCAAAAGGGTCAACTCACCACTCGTGTTGGAATCGTCTCGTGAAGATTCTCCCGAGGGACCTGCCTCTGACTCACCAACTAACCCTCTCCGCAGCTTTCGTTTACCCATTACTTTAAATTAATGAAATAGACCTTTACCTAAACAAAAATACTGGACTTTTAATCCCTGAAACAAACTTTTAACCCCCATGAAAGAATACCTGAAATTAATGCTTGCCTGAAACATTCAGATCCCACCGCTGCCACCAAAAATAAATAAAAGCTGTAGTGATTCCCCGAGATATTCCCTTGCCCCAAAGTAAATTCCCGATGAATCCAAGGTAACGTGAATCCTTGTCCTGTGTAGGGGTAGGCTGCCACCAGCTGATAAGGGATCAGCACCCGTGTATGTGCGAGACAGTCGAAGACGTGTAAAATGTATGTTATGTATGTGTATGAGTGTATGTCAGTTTGTATGTGGAAAGAAAGAGTTCCTACACAGGACATTGCCGAGCAGGCGTGGCTAGAGTCAGGCAAACATTCTTATTTCAGGTTTTTACCGATTTTCTTAAAAGATACACTTCAAAGATATAAAAAGAAATAATTCCGATCATCACAGTTTATTATTCTATAAATATTCAAAACACAAAAAGGTCTCTCCTCTTCACATATTCAAGTCTCCATTCCTTAGCCTAGCCACGAATTTACCTACGGCCGCAACCCCTTAAAACAACAAAATACAATACAATGAGAACACCCACAAGCGTCAAAAGGACACTTGTAGTGAGCAGCGCTGTGGCCGAGCTCGTAGTTCATGTACAAGAGGGTATCTGCTCCCGAAACACGGCTCGCAGGGTAATATGGGCCTCTTTCCAGGGAGGGAGCAATGTGGTAGGGCCTCCTTCCAGGGAGGGAGTGAGTAGTAGGCCCTCCAGGGCAACGCCATCTCTTGGCGCCGCTTCCCCCTCGTGGCGACAAAGGGACACTCGTGTATATTTCCCCTGGAGGGATGGCTGGGGCGAAGTACTTTCAGTTTCACACAACTCCTCCCCCTCGAAGTTCATAGGCGCTTTGCCAAGGCCTGTGGACTAAACAAAACTGCAAAATAAAAAGGGGTTTACGCCGAGCATAGTTAAAAGTCATCGATCCATGCAAAAGAACAATCTTTAAAAATATGCAAGGGGAGAAACCACGACCTAAATAAAAAACAAACAGCCACATTAAAAATAAGTAAATAAAAAAAAAAAATAGCAATTGAGAAAAAGAAACAAAAACATTGCTGAACCCATTCAAATATCCTTAATCCTAAAACAATCAAAACTTAAATTAACCATAAAATTAACAAACCAAAGTAAAAAAAGCCATCAAATAACCACGCACAGGGATAACCCACTCTAATTTCTACACGGCAAACAGTTAGCCCTTCCTCAATCAGCTCCACCAAAGAAGGTCAATACTACATCATCTGTGTACGTGTTTACCTCCCTGTTTCTCGCACCAATCCACCACGGATCGTCGTTCCAATCGTCCCACCTCAGCCTCAGGGAAGAACTCACACTCTTGACCACTACCGCTTCATCTGGTACAGTGGTAACCCTACACCCATCTCTCTCTCGGTAAGCGGCTTGCGTCGACTCAGATGAAGGTGACAGGGCCAACCTGCTTTTTCACACTCGCAGAGGGCCACTCCACCCGGAACAGAGCTCGGCCTGCAACTCCTGTCCTGCGGCGTACTCTTCTCGACGAGACAAGATCACCCTCTGCTGGCTGAACATCTGGCTGCCCAGCACTCTCCGGTTTTAGTCCTCGGCCCCATATTCGACTTCGCGACGGGCCGTATCACGCAAACCGCTCGAGCTTCCTTGACCTTTCCGCGTAAACCGTTGGTCCTGATCCCTCATCGCTCTCTTGCCGTTCGTCTGCCCTACAGGGAATATAACCATCCTTCCCTATCATGGGTACAAACGCGGCTGTCCGGTACTCCTGTGTACCGCCGTGTTCAGGGCGAGACGGACATACGAAGGAGCTCATCCCATTGTCGTCCGGGTGGTCTCCTACCAGAGAGTATCCAGGGCATCCTTTATAACCCTGTTACTCTTTTCTTCTACCATACCAGTAAGCCGTGTGGGTGGAAAGCCGTGGTATATCCCCACTTGTTATCTTCACGATTTCACCTACCTGGAAAATAGACGGTTTTTAATTCATACTCACTCCGCCAATCCGTTACTAGAATATTAGAGGTCCAAAAAGAGTCACATATTTCTCCACAAATGCATTAGCCACTGTTTCTGCCATCCTTTTCTTCAATGATCAAACTGTAAATACCTGGTAAACTTTTTCTAACGATGACCAGAACGTAGCGGTAACCATACAGAGACCTTGCAAATCTAGAAGATCTCAGCCGACGACCCTCCTCCATAACCTGTGTCCGCTGGGGAGCGGGAACTTAATTTAGCCCCCGCACCGCAATCCTTTCGCCGTTGACTTTGGGGGCAAGCTGCAACGAACTCTTGACGCCCATCAACATCTGAGGAAAGTAATACTGGTCTCTCAGATCCTGTAAGTCCTATAGACTCCAGGGTGGGCTGCTGTGGTATCGCTCATGCACTGATCTTATTTGCCCTCATCATCCCTCATGTGCGAGGGATCACTAGCTGCTGGATCACACGGGTCTGAATGTGAACTAAATGGTACACATACAGGCCAATCGCTTCCTCGAATTCTTCTAATGGAAAGGGTTCTTCGTCGGGGCAGTCCTTCGATCCAGAAGGACTGGATAAACTACAGTCCATAGGAGTCCTTCTGTGCTCTTTTCGGCAATCTTTTGGGCGTCCATTACAAGAGATGTTGCCGCTAACTGCTCTGCTTAGGAGCATTACATGATGGGAAGCACTGGTTTGTACCAAGTTTCTACCAGGTCGAAGTTAGAGTTCGTGGACCATCAATCATTCCAGAATGACTTCGTAAACCTTTTAAATACATATATATTGGCCGTGGTCATATAAATCACAAAGGATTTGCCATAAAATATATGCATCAACAATTCCTGACAGCTTCGAAACAACTCCAGGGCCTCAATGTCCAATCACTTGGTACTCCTTTCTACCTTCCCTAGCGCCTTCCGAGAAAAGTAGCAACAGCATGAGGACCCCTTCCCCAACTCGCTGCATAATACATGCGCCTATGGCTACCTGTGACGCATTCGGAATGCACCTCACAGGACGTTTAAAGTCTGGTTTCCGGAGACCGTTGCCGACATCAGTTCCGTCCGCTGCAAGCTCCTCAAATAGGCCTGCTGATTGCTCTTCTGTCCACCGAATATGATTCGTCCCTGTCCTGGTTAAAGAGGTATGGGGCAAGCTATCATGGCATACTTGGGGATGTTGTCTTGAACCGGAAGAATCCGGACAATCCCAAAAACTGTCTTACGCCCTTACATTCTGTGGGGGCTTCATGGTCATTAAGGCCTCTACTTTAGCTGGGTCTTGCTGTATCCCGTCCCTGGTTATAAGGTAAGCCCAGAATTTAAATTCTTGGAGATGGCAAAGGAGGACTTCGACATTTAGGCAGAAGCCAGCCTAACTGAGTCAGGTCTAAAGTTTCTTCCAATGCTCGAGATTTTCATCAAACTCACGGGGTAAAGCCACCACGTCATCCAGTATGACTAGCACATGCCTCCCAAGACTGGCCCAATACGTGTTGATGGCCCCTGGAAGTTGAGGGGCCGTGCGAGACCAAAAGAAGCCTGGCAAACTGGAAAAGTCGGTGGCCATCTGAAAAGCCTTTTTAGGCCTATCCTCTGGATCTACCTCCAACTGTCCAGTAAGCAAGCGGGCATCAAGGTCAGTGAACAACTCATTGTTATGGAAGTTCATCATGGTCTGGTCTATACTGTGGATTGATATGCATCCCCAATCGTTCCTTTGTTCATGTTTCCTAGAAGTCACATGCAAGACTACCTACCTGCCCAGCCTTTTTCCTGACCAGAGACCTACCGTGGGACAACCAAAGTGGAGACTTTGAAGCTCGAAGATGCCACCAGTAACATCTTATCACACTCTTCCCTTCCTTATTGTGGTCCTCGCATGTTCCCGGTAGACGGCCACTTGGATCGGGTTCCTCAAAGGGGTCTCACTGGAGGTGTACTATCTATGGGCAATACCTGGCACCTTCCCCAGTGTAGCTCCTTCCTTAAATAAATTGGGAAATTTGTTTAAAATTAGAAAACAATTGATATCTTTGTTCAATTTGGTAAGATGGTTTACCTTCTCCTTCGGTATGTCGAAGCTAAGACTTCCGTCTCACCCACAGTGTGCTTTCGAAATTAAACTTCAGTGGAAGGACGGTTATTGGTCCTCCGTGTAGCCGAAATCATGGGTCCCATAAAAGTTCATCGAAATCGCGATGAATTCCTCTTAACACTGCTTAAGATCCCCCATCACTAGTCCTCCCTGCCCCTTTAGTGGCACAAAGTTCTTAGGAGCACTTCCCTTGAAGCAGAGTCTGGTGAAAAGACTGTCTATCCGCTCAACTCCTTGCGAATCTCCTACCCCCCTAAAGTGTCCACTGGCTTTGGTCTATCATTCAACTACCCACACGTTAACCATGTTCGTTTTTACAGTCACCACGGTCCTATGCCTAATACAACGGTCATTATTCCACGAGATACATACCTCCGTATGCCATATCCATTCTGTACTTGTCCATGATAAAAAACACCACTATGGGGATGCACTGCACTGTCTTCTGAACCACTACACGCTTTTTCTACCTCACCATGTTGCACGTCCGTTCCACCTGCACCAGGTTTTTCTCTTTCCGGGTGGTCTTATTAAACACCTACACCTCCTTTGAGGCGGATCGAGATGTTAAGCGGGCACCCTTCACGCCATTAAACACCATTTATATTCTAGAGGGGCAAGTATAAGAAATTAAACGGAAGTTGAATCCATTCGAGTAAGTCTAAGCCCATAAAATGTCAACCTGGAAAGATAGTTTCATCCACTATACATACATTATTTAAGCAGAAGACATGAGGAGCGATTTCAATCCTTACCGTCGCTTCCCTTCAGGCTGAAACTTTCGTCCCGAAGCACCGCGCCAGATTTCGAAGAGGAAAGGGTCGATGGATTTTAAACCTTTCCATGGCATCTCGGAAAGTTATAGTCACTTACTTCTGTATCCAGTATCCACAAATCCTTCAGCCGTTTGACCATTAACACTTTAATTGACTAAAGGTCTCCCATGTTTTACTTGGCTACTCACGCATTACTGGTTTCCTTGGGGTCCTGCGCCCGGGTTTGGAACCTCTTCGTCCCCGCGGGCCGCGAGAAAGGGACACCTGTTTGCAAAGTGTCCTTCCTTCTACACAATTGGAAACACCTCGTCAGTTGCGACTTCGACAGTCGCTGATCATGGGAATCGGATTTGCGTGGTAAGACCAATAACCTTTCAACAGGATAGCTACTTGCCTTGGACGAAACTTTCTCCTTGGTACCAGGATCACCTGCTGTCCTCTGGGGTACTCAACATTACCTTCACTTTCACCTTTTACACCAACTCGAAGGTTCCAAATCCTCTGAGAGCAATCGACAATCTCCGACAACGAACCATCCTCCTTTAGGACTAAATCTTCCCTCAACCAATGGCAAACCTCTTAAAATATACCCTCCTGATCAATTCGGTCTGATCCCCCTTGGCTTCCAGGATAATCAAAAAAACCTTGATACACATTACCCTCTAAAAGAACATAAAAATCAAGAGGAATCTTGATCGGTATTTCAACTTATATCCTTCAAGTATTCTAAAAAAGTCCTTGCAGAACATTCCCCCTGAATTTATCCCTTAACATTACTTTAAACTCTTCCCAGCTTACAATTCAATCAACAGAGTCCATTAAATTATCAAGTCTGCCGTCCCTCTGCAAGAAAGCCTTCCGCCGCCGATATAGCAGAATCAGTGAAGGCTATTACGTTCTCTAAGCTGCTGATCCAACTCTCTACCTTCCTGATTCCATTAAGGTCGATTGAGCACAGAGGTCTCGGCCTTAAAAATAATTACCGCTTCCTTCAGTACAACAAATTCAACAAAATCACGGAAGAACTTCACTATACTGGTGTGCCCTGTCTGTCTAATTTTAATTCCAATACAGAGTTCCTTACCTGCAAATCATTAACCAGAGTTTTCAGACTATTAATTTGAGTCCTGCAACCGCAAACAATTAAATGTCCATGTTTTCTCTGGGCAAAAGGGTCACTCACCACTCGAGTTGGAATCGTCTCGTGAACAATGCCTCCCGAGGGACCTGCCTCTGACTCACCAACTAACCCACTCCTCAGCTTTTTCGTTTACCCATTACTTTAAATTAATGAAATAGAACCTTTAACCTAAACAAAAATACTGGAACTTTATCCCTGAAACAACTTTTAACACCCCATGAAAGAATACCTGAAATTAATGCTTGCCTGAAACATACAATCCCACACGCTGACCACCAAAAATAAATATAAGCGTTGTGATTTCCCCGAGATATTCCCTGCCCCCAAAGTAAATTCCCGATGAATCCAAGGTACGTAATCCTTGTCCTTGAAGGGGTAGGCTGCCCACCAGCTGATGAAGGATCAGCAACCCGTGTATGGCAGACAGACGAAGACTGTAAAAATTTAGTTATGTATGTGTATGAGTGTATGTCAGTTTGTAAGGAAAAGAAGAGTTCCTACACAGACATTGCGACAGCGGGCTAGAGTCACGCAACATCTTATTTCAGTTTAAACCGATTTTCTTAAAAGATAACACTTCAAGATATAAAAAGAAATAATTCCGATCCTCACATTTTATATTATTACTATAATATAATCATAACAACAAAAAGGACCCCTCTTTCCCCATATTCAAGTCTCCATTCCTTACCTGGCCATGAATTAGCTATCACTGGGCCTCAAACCCTTTAAAACAAGTAAAATACAATAAAATGAGAAAAACTACAAGTGTCAAAAGACACATGTTGTGAGCAGCGCCTGTTGATGGCCGGAGCTAGTAGCTCATGTACAAGATGGCATCTGGCTGCCGAAACACACGGCCCTCTCTAGGGGTAATATGGGCCTCCTTTCTTCCAGGGAGGAGCATGTGGTAGGCCCTCCTTCCAGGGAGGGAGTGAGTAGTAGGCCCTCCAGGGCAACGCCATCTCTTGGCGCCGCTTCCCCCTCGTGGCGACAAAGGGACACTCGTGTATATTCCCCTGGAGGGATGGCTGGGGCGAAGTACATCACTACAATGTGACTGCGCAAAGATTGGAGGAGGATGAAAGAATGAAGATTTAAATGCAAAAATTGGGAAGGGAAGATATGAGGATACTGTAGGAAATTTTGGACTCGGGAATAGAAACGAAAGAGGAGATACATGGATTGAATGGTGTAGTGTAGAGAAACAAGTCATAGCTAATTCGTTCTTCCAACAACATCCAAGAAGATTATGGACATGGAGAAGCCCGGGCGGAAGGATTAAAAATCAAATAGACTACATAACCATAAATAAACGCTTTCGAAACTCAATGATCAGATTTAAAACATACCTGTGGCAGATGGGTGGTTCATGGGGGGGGAGAAGGCGTATGTTCTGTTATCGCTACACTGAATTAAGTTTAAAGACATAAAAAAGAGAAGGGAAAACAACCAAGAAAGATTCTTCTTGTGTAAGCAAGTGGATTCAAAAAGAAATATACACGTACAAGTTCGAAACAGATTTTGAGATATTAGATACGGACCAGAGGAAGTAGAGTGATGCAAATGGACATGAAAGGATAGAAAAAAAGGGAACAAACACAATACAAAATACCCTGGATGAAGAAGGTCCAAAGAAGTTTGCCCGAATGATACAGAAAAGAGGTAGGCAAAAAATGGATGGACTGAAGAAATTTAGATTTAATGGACGAGAGGAGAAAGATGAAAGGAAATGCAGAATCTATAAGAGAATAGATCAAGCGCTTAGAGGAAATGTTAAGAGAGAAAGGGGAAGGAGGAATGGTACAGCAATTATGTGAGGATATTGCGGGCAAACAATGGAAAAAGTAAATCCTAGCAAATGTATGGGAGATCAGACAGATATCGGAAAAGGAGAATGACAAGTGTCAACAAA
>NW_028234410.1:40496260-40498760 GCF_977035675.1 Penaeus japonicus
AATTCTCTCCCTCACCCTTCTCCTACTTCTGGTTCTGCCTACACATTTTCTACTCTTCCTTCGTTTCTTTCGCCTCTTCTTTCCTCTTCCCCTGCTCTTCTTTCTTCTCCCTTTCTCCTTCCACTGTTTCCCTTCTTTCATTTTCTTCCCCATCTACATGATCTTCCTTGAAGATACTCTTTACTCTTTAAGATAGTAGAGTAGCAAGGGATTTTGTACATTAACACTACACTTCACTCCCGTATATCCCCCTGCCCCCTACTCCTGCTCCCTAACGGGACTTGCCGACTGAGGATAACTTCATTTCTTTTCCCGGAGTTCGCTGTCCGGTGTCTTAGGTTGCCTGAAACGTCCGGATCTGCGAATCAATCATTTTTTGTTCTGATTGACGAAATGCATTTTTTTTTTTTTTTTTTTTTGCAAAGGCAGAGTGCAGTTTCAGTTCGGTAAAAGCGTGAACCTTAATGCTCTCTTCAATTTTTTTTTTTCTTTTTACAAATGGACATAATTTCATTTATCATGATCATGATCATTATCAATATAGTCATCATTATTGTTGTTGTTCTGAAGATTATGTGATTGTTGTGATTGTTATTATTTCTATTATTATTATCATGATCAATATTAGTATTAGTATCAAGATTAGTACTAGTATCATTATTATTATTATTATGATTATCTTTATTGTTTTAATTTTATCATTGATATTATCATTATCATTATCAATATCATTATTTTCATTATAATAATTTTCATTATTAGTATTATCATTATAATTATCGTTTTCATTATCATCATTATTATTATTATAATCATCATCATTAGTATTATATCACTGATATAGTGTATCATCACTGTTAATATCATTCTCATTATTTTTTAAAGTATCGTTATAAACACAATTATCCTCTTTGCTTTTTTATGATCATGATTTCTCTTTCTCTCTCTCTCTCTCTCTCTCTCTCTCTCACTTCTCACTTGCTGAAACATGGCGGTTGTTTAGGTCAAGAAACCATTAAGAGAGTGAAATGTTGCTTTCTAGACGGTGTTGCAGCTGAGTTTTATGAGTTAAGTGGGACCTGTTTGAGCTATTATGGTCAGGAAATTAATGCTTGAATTATGGGAGAACTCGGTCTCATTTCAGCGGCGACGACCGTTAGTTATCTATGCCGCGAACAGCGGGATTAACAGCAGGGCGTCGGGACTTCGCCGCCGGAGATTTATAGCCTGTGTGTTTGTCTTTGATGAGTTTGTCTGAATGAAACGCTAATCATCAACGTTCATTCGTGCAGAGCTGTGACATGTGTAAACAGTGCTAGTCTGACGTAATTCTCATGTCGGCGCTCTTGCTTCGAACTGATCCACCAACTGCCAGGTCCTTGTTTAAGGTAAGTTATAACTAAACTATCATTGGAATCACCAAGCTGATGTTAGTGACAAAATAATCATTACTATCATTATCGCTTCAATAAATACTATTACTTTGTACAATCATTATTATCAGCAACAGCATCATAACAATTCTTATACTCTAATAACCATTATTACTATTACCACTGCTATTGCTACTGGTACTACTGGTTCTATTACAACTACTTATAGTGGTAGTTGTGGTACATCTTCTGTACCCATTATCATAAGTGTTCCTTTCATTGTTACTGATGTTATCATATTATTTTTTCTTTCATTATTACTAGTGTTATTGTTACTGGTATTATCTTTTTTTTTCTGATCATTATCATTAGTATTGATATCATTAATATTATCATCATTATTATTATCATCATCATTATTGTCGTTATTATTAACATTATTACTATTGTTATTATCATCATTATCATTTTATTACTATTACTATCAGTATCAATATTGTTAGAATTATCATTATAGTATAATTATTATTACCATTATCAATGATATTATCATTATCATTATGGTCATTATCATCATCCTCTTTTTCCTCATTAGGAATATAATTATCATTTTCATTACTATCATTATCATTATTAATATGAGTATCATTATTGTCTTTAATGTATCATTATTATTACTACTTTTATTACTATCACTGTACTTATCATTATTAACATTATCATTGTTGCTACCAACAATGCTTATTATTATTATTGCTGTTACAATTTTATGTGTTATTATAACTATTATCATCATTATCATTACTATCATTATTATTATTTTCACCATCCTTTTTGGTATTTGTTGTTGCTCTGCTGTTGGTATGGTTATTATGATTACTATCAGCACAATTATTATTGTTATCATTATCATCATCGGTACCATCCTTTTATCATTATCATTGCTGTTATTATTATTGTTATTATTATTTATTATCATTACTATTATTATCATTGTTATTGTTATTCTTGGTTTGTTATTTTGTTCTTGTTCTCCTAATCATTGTTTATATATTCATCATAACTTCTATCATTATCATTAGTACTTTCATTATCATCGTTGATTTTGTCTTTTTGCTACTATTATT
>NW_028234410.1:40503760-40506260 GCF_977035675.1 Penaeus japonicus
ATTACATGATATAAAGCAGTAGCGCTCTAACTTTTCAGGCCAACTGTCAATATCCAGAAAGGACATCCTTAGGGATTAGGTGACTTTCCAAACTTAAGGAATAATCCGCTGTAACTACATCACCATTACAAAGCTATTTAGTCTTAAAGTAATGTTTGAAAGTCTAATGGGACAGAAATGTTAATTACGCCGTTATGTTCATTTTGTTATGTTATTCATATGTGTGTCTGTGTGAGGGTACACACACACACACACACACACACACACACACACACACACATACACACACACACACACACACACACACACACACATCACACACACACACACACAACACAATATCACATAATATATATATTATAAGTATATACCATATATATATAGGGGGTATATATCCTAAGATATACATATATAATATTATTAATATATGATATATATAATATTAAATACAGTATAGATATACAATTATACTATTAATATATCGTTACTATAATATATATATATTCATATATATATATATATATATATATATAAAATATATAACTAACTTGATATACTATATATATATATATTATATATATATATATAACTATATATATTAATAGATGTATATATTATACATTATATATATAATATTATATATAATATATATATAATTACTGCATGAGATTGATTATATAACTATATATATATACTATCTCTTTCATCTATGATTCACTTATATACATAAAATATATCTCGCTATCTATATATATATCAAAATATCTCTCTCACTCAAAAAGAACTAGTATATATATATATGATATATATATACAATATATACCTATATATTATATATGCTATCTCAAACTCTTATCTATATATTAAATAACTTTATCATATATATATCATATCTATATATATATATATATCACTCATATCATATATAACAAGTTTTGTGAACAATATCTATATAAATATATATATATATACTAAATCGTACAATCTACTATATATATACTCTACACCCTCAATCTCTAACTCACTCTACTCACACTCTAGCTAACAGCAATAACAAGTATGAATACTCGCTGTGGTTAATGAAACCACCACACACACAACACATCACATCACCCCCACACACACACTCCTAAATATATTATATATCTAATATATATATCTCTATAACTATATATAATATATATATATATCTATATATATATAAATATATATAATGAACTGAGTTCATTGTGACAAATGGATAAAAAGTGGTTATAAAAGAGATCTGAATACTTTCACGAACACAAGAGATGTAATTGACGCTTTCGGTACCCCGCCTCAGAACTAACCAAATTAGTTCTGAGGACGGGGTAAACCCGAAACGATCGTAATTACATCTCTTGTGTTGTGAAAGTATTCAGACTCTTTGTAAGACCTCACTTATTTATCCATAAATCATAATATATAATATATATATATAGATATAAAAGTAACTTCCATCTAAACATATATACATACATAAATATAACTAATATAGAGATCTATATATACATATATATATATATATATATATATTATAAATATGTTATATATATGTATATATAATATAATATATATAATTATATACAATATATATATAATATAAATATAAGAATATAATAATGTATGTATATAAATATCTATATATATATAATATATATATATATGTAAATAAAATATCTATTTTTATCTATGTATAGTATATATCTATAAAATATATATATATATATAATATATATATATAATAAAAATATCATATAAATACATATAAGTTGAATACTCGCTGTGGTGAGAGAATAAAACAACACACAACACCCACAAACACCCACACACAACACATCACACGCACACACACTACCACACACATATAAATTATAATATATATATCTATATATATATCTCTATATAAATCTATCTATTAATATATACATATATACAATATACCTAATATCAATTGAAATAATATATGATATATATATATATATATATAATATATATAGATATATTATATGTAATATATATATATATATATATATATATATATATATATATACTGAGATACATAATACATATACATGAAATATATATATATATATATATATATAACTAAATGTCTATATATAATATATAATCTATATATCTAAAAAATAACTCAACATGCATACAATACAGAACACGCCATATTCAAAGCTTGAATCTATACACAATCTTAAATAATATATATATCTATATCAAAAATATATAACCCAAACTAAATAAACACAATAATGGCAACTCACAATATATATATAAATATCACTAATCTATTACATAATATATATCATCTCTCACTATCAATATCACTAATCTAATACTCTCTTATAGACTAAAATCTCGGAAATCTATATATTTGATTGAATATCTATCGAGAACCACTCACTATCTCAAACACACACACTCACTCAACTCTCTAACTATATCGTCTCAAAAAATATCTGATAAC